>NW_027523817.1:0-40314 GCF_052094955.1 Ictidomys tridecemlineatus | reverse complement strand
TGGATATTACAGAGAGCAGAGTTTGGAAACTGGAGTGAAGAAGGAACTTAAAGAGAGCAGAGGTTGGAGACTGTGGTCCAGAAGGACTATTGCAGAGAGAAGACATTGGAGACAGGGGTCCAGAAGGATCGTTGCAAAGAGCAGAGTTTGGAGACTGGGGTTCAGAAAGACTGCTGCAGAGAGCAGATGTTGGACACTGGGATTCAGAAAGACTGTTGCAGAGAGCAGATTTTAGAGGCTGGGGTGCAGAAGGACTATTACATAGAGCAGAGGTTGGAGACTGAGGTGAAGAAGGACTGTTACAGAGATTAGAGTTTGGAGACTGGGATGAAAAAGGACTGTTGCAGAGAGCAGATGTTGCAGACTGGGGTGGATAAAAATCGTTTCAGAGAGAAGAGGTTGGAGACTGGGGTGCAGAAGGTCTGTTACAGAGAGCAGAGGTTGGAGATTGTTGTGCAGAAGGACTGTTACAGAGTGCAAAGTTTAAAGACTGGGTTGCAGAAGGATCTTACAGAGAGCAGAGTTGGGAGACTGAGGAGAAGAAGGACTGTTATAGAGAGCAGAGGTAGGAGACTTGGGTGCAGAAGGGTCGTTGCAGAGAGCAGAGCTTTCAGACTGAGATGCAGAAGAACTGTTGGAGAGAGCAGATGTTGGAGACTGGGGTCAGAAGGACTGTTGCAGAGAGCAGATGTTGGTAACTAGGGTGCAGAAGGACTGTTGTAGAGAGCAGAGGTTGGAGAATATGCTGCAGAAGGACTGTTGCAGAGAGCAGAGTTTAGAGACTGATGTGTGGAAGTCCTGCTACAGAGAGCCGAGTTTGGAGACTTGGATGCAGAAGGACTGTTACAGAGAGAAGAGGTTGGATACAGGGGTGCAGAAGGATCTTACAGAGAGCAGAATTTGGAGACTGTGGTGCAGAAGGACTGTTGCAGAGATCAGAGGTTGGAGACTGGGGTGCACTAGAATCATTGCAGAGAGCAGAGGTTGGAGACTGGGGTGCAGAAGGATCGCTGCAGAGAACAGATTTTGGAGACTGGGGTGCAGAAGGCCTGCTAAAGAGAGAAGACTTTGGAGACTGGCGTGCAGAAGGCCTGTTATAGAGAGGAGAGGGTGGATTTTGAGGTGCAGGTGGACTGTTACATAGAGCAATGTTTGAAACTGGGGTGTAGAAGGATCGTGTAGAGAGCAGAGATATCAGACTGATGTGCAGAAGGACTGTTACAGAAAGCAGAGGTTGTAAATTGGGGTGCAGAAGGACCGTTACAGAGACCAGAGTTTGGAGACTGCGGTATAGAAAAACTGTTACAGAGAGCAGAGGTTGGAGACTGGGTGCAGAAAGAATGATACAGAGAGCACAGGTTGGAGACTGAGGTGCAGAAGAATAGATACAGAGAGCAGAGGTTTGAGACTGAGGTTCAGAAGGACTGATACAGAAAGCAGTATTTGGAGATTGGGGTGCAGAAGGCAAGTTACGGAGAGCAGTGGTTGGAGACTGCGGTACAGAAGGACTGTTACAGAGAGCAGATGTTTGAGACTGGGAGCAGAAAGACTGTTGCAGAGGACAGAGGTTGGAGACTAAGGTGCCGCAGGACACTTGCACAAAGCAGAGGTTACAGGACTGGGGAAGAGAAGGAATGTTACAGAGAACAAAGTTTAGAATCTGGAGTGCAAAAGCATCTAACAGAGACCAGAGTTTGGAGACTGTGGTGCAGAAGGACTGTTGCAGAGAGCAGTGATTGGAGACTGAGGTGCAGAAGTCCTGTTACATAGAGTAGAGGTTGGAGACTGGTGTGCAGAAGGATGGTTTAAAGGAGCAGAGCTTGGAGACAGGGGTGAAGAAGGATCTTAAAGAGAGCAGAAGTTGGAGACTGAGGTGCAGAAGGACTCTTGTAGAGATCAGAGGTTGAAGACTGGGGTGCAGTAAGATCATTGCAGAGAGCAGAGGTTGGAGACTGGGGTGCACAAGGACTGTTGCAGAGAGCATATTTTAGAAACTGGGGTGCAGAAGACTGTTACTCAGAGCAGAGTTTGGAAACTGGGGTGCAGAAGGACTGTTACAGAGAGCAGAGTTTGGAGAATGGGGTGCAAAAGGACTGTTACAGAGTGCAGAGTTTAAATACTGGGTTTCAGAAGGATCTAACAGATAGCAGATTTGGGAGACTGAGGTGTAGATGGACTGTTACAAAGAGCAGAGGTAGGAGACTTGGGTGCAGAAGTGTCGTTGCAGAGAGCAGAGTTTTCAGACTGAGGTGCAGAAGAACTGTTGCAGAGAGCAGATGATAGAGACTGGGGTGAAGAAGGACTTTGCAGACTGCAGATGTTGGTAAGTAGGGTGCAGAAGGACTGTTGTAGAGAGCAGAGTTTGGAGACTGGGGTGCAGAAGGACTGTTGCAGAGAGCAGACGTTGGAGACTGACTAGCGGAGGTCCCTGTTACAGAGAGCAAAGGTTGGAGACTCAGAAGCTGAAAGACTGTTACAGAGAGCAGTGTTAAAGAGTGGAGTTCAGAAGGATCATTTCAGAGCACAGAATTTTCACACTGAGGTGCAGAAGGACTGTTGAAGAGAGCAGTTGTTGGAGACTTTTGTGCAGAAGGACTGTTGCAAAGAGCAGATGGTGGAGACTGGGGTGAAAAAGTATCGTTGTAGAGAGCAGAGGTTTGAGACTGGGGTGCAGAAGGACTGGTACAGAGAACAGAGGTTGGAGACTGGGTGCAGAATGCTTGTTACAGAGAGAAAGGTTTGGAGAAAGGGTGCAGAAGGACTGTTACAGAGGGAAGAGTTTGGAGACTTGTTGACTAAAGATCTTACACAGAGCAGAGGTTGGAGACTGAGGTGCAGAACGTATGTTACAGAGAGTAGATGTTGGAGACTGAGGTGCAGAACGATTATTACAGAGAGCATTTTAGAGACTAGGGTGCAGAAGGACTGTTGCAGATAGCAGAGGTTGGAGACTGTGTTGTAGAAGGACTGTTTGAGGGAACAGAGTTTGGAGACTTGGGTGCAGAAGAAATGTTGCAGAGAGCAGAGTTTGGAGACTGAGATGCAGTAGGACTGTTACAGAGGTCACTGGTTGGAGACTGGGGTTCAGAAGGACTGATAGAAAAAGAACAGTTTGGAGACTGTGGTGAAGAAGGAAAATTACAGAGAGCAGACTTTAAAGACCACAGTACAGGAGGCCTGTTACAGAGAGCAGAGGTTGGAGACTTTGGTTGAGAAGGACTATTTCAGAGTGCAGATATTGGAGGCTGGGGTGCAGAAGATCTTTTGCAGAGAGAAGAGGTTAGAGACTGGGTGAGGAAGAACTGTCGAAGAGAGCAGAGTTTTGAGACTGAGGTTCAGAGGGAATGTTACAGAGAGCAGAGGTTGGAGACTGGGGTGCAAAAGTACTGATACAGAGAGCATAGGTTGAAGACTGTGGTGCAGAAGGACCTTTAGAGAGAGCAAAGTTTGGAGACTGCAGTACAGAAGGACTGTTACAATGAGCATACGTTGAAAACTAGGGTACAGCAGGACTGTTTCAGAGGGCAGATTTTGGAAACTGTGGTTCAGAAGGACTGTTGCAGAGAACAGAGGTTAGAGAATCGGGTGTAGAAGAACTGTTGCAGAGAGCACATGTTGGAGATTGAGGTGCAGAAAGATTGTTACAGATAGCAAAGTTTTGAGACTAGGGTGCAGAAGCATCTTACAGAGAGAAGAGGTTGGAGACAGGGGTGCAGATGTACTGTTACAGAGAGCAGAGGTTGGAGACTGAGGTGCAAAAGGACTGTTATAGAGAAGAGGTTGGAGATGGGGAAAAGAATGACTGTTACTGAGAACAGACGTTGGAGACTCATGTGCCACAGTACCTTTGCAGAATGCAGAGGTTGGAGACTGGGGTAGAGATGGAATGTTACTGGGAGCAGAGTTTTGAAACTGTGGTGCAGAAGGATATTACATAGAGCAGAGGTTTGAGACAGGAGTGCAGAAGGACTGTTGCATAAAGCAGATGTTAGAGACTGGGGTGCAGAAGGATCGTTGCAGAGAGCAGAGGTTGGAGAATGGGGTGCACAAGGTTTGTTGCAGAGACTTTGCAGACTGGGATGCATAAGAACTGTAGCCCAGAGCAGACCTTGGAGACTGGGATGCAGAATGATCCTTGCACAGAGCAGAGTTTGGAGACTTGGTTGCAGAAGACCTGTTACAGAGAGCAGATGTTGGAGACTTGGGTGTAGAAGGATTGTTACAGATAGCACAATTTGGAGACTGGGGTGTAGAAGGATCGATGTAGAGAGAAGAGGTTTAAGATTGAGGCTTAGAAGGACTGTTACAGAGAGGAGAGCTTGGAGTCTGAGGTGCAAAAGGACTTTTATAGAAAGCAGAGGTTGGCAATTGGGGTGCAGATCGACCGTTACAAAGAGAAGAGGTTGGAGACTGCGATACAAAAGGACTTTTACAGAGAGCAGAGTTTGGAGACTGGGTAGAAGAAGGATCGTTGCAGACAGCAGAGGTTAGAGACTGGGGAGCAGAAGGACTGTTACAGAGAGTAGAATTTGGATACTGAGGTGCAGATGAATCGTTGCTTAGAGCAGAGATTGGAGACTGAGGTGCAAAAGGACTGTTGCAGAGAGCAGAGGTTGGAGACTGTGGTGCAAAAGGACTGTTACAGAGAGTAGAGGTTGAAGATTGGCGTGCAAAAGGCCTGTTACAGAGAGCAGAGGTCAGAGACTAGGGTGCAAAAGAACTTTTACAGAGAGCAGAGTTTTTAGACAAGGTTGCACAAGGATCTTACAGAGAGCAGAGGTTGTAGACCAAGGTGCAGCAGGACTATTACAGAGAGCAAAGGTTGGTGACTACAGTGCAGAAAGATCATTGCAGAGAACAGAGTTTTCATACTGAGGTGCAGAAGGACTTTTGCAGAGAGCACATGTAGGAGACTGGGGTGCCGAAGGACTGTTGCAGAGAGCAGAGGTTGGAGACTGGAGTGAAGAAGGACTGTTGCAGAGAGCAAGGTTGGAGACTGAGGTGCAGGAAGACTGTTACAGAGAGCAGAGTTTGGAAACTGGGGTGCTGAAGAACTGGTAAAGAGAGCAGAGGTTGGAGACTGGGGTGCAGAAGGATCGTTATAGAGAACAGAGGTCCGAGACTGGAGTGCAGAAGGCCTGTTACAGAGAGCAGAGTTTGGAGAAGGGGTGCAGAAGTATTTTTACAGAGAGTAGAGCTTAAGGTGCAGAAGGACCATTGCAGAGAGCAGAGGTTGGAGACTCAGGTGCAGAAGGATTGTAACAGAGAGCAGACATTTGAGACTTGGTCTCAGAGGGACTGCTGCAGAGAGTAGAGGCTGGACATGGGGTGTAGCAGGACTGTTGCGGAGAGCACAGGTTTGAAATTTGGGTGAAAAAGGACCATTGCGGAGAGTACAGGTTGAAGTCTGTGTTGCAGTAGGACTATTACAGAGGCAGAGGTTGGAGACTTTGGTGCAGAAAAACTTTTGTGGAGAACAGATGTTGGAGACTGGGTTGCAGAAGGACTGTTGCAGAGAGCAAAGTTTGTAGACTGAGATGCAGAAGTACTGTTACAGAGAGCAGAGGTTGAAGATTGGGGTGCAGATGGACTGATTCAGAAAGCAGAGTTTGGAGACTCGGGTGCCGAAAAACTGTTGCAGAGAGAAGAGGTTCGAGAATGGGGTGCAAAAGGCCTGTTATACAGAGCAGAGGTTGGAGACTGGGTTGCAGAAGGACTGTTACAGACAGCAGAGTTTGGAGACAGGGTTTCAGAACGATCTTACAGAGAGCAGAGCTTAGAGACTGTTGTACAGCAGGACTGTTACAAAGAACAGAGTTTTGAGACTGGAGTGCAGAAGGATCATTGCAGAGAACACAGTTTTCAGACTGAGGTGCAGAAGGACTGTTGCAGAGAGCAGATATTGGAGACTGGGGTGCAGAAGGATCGTTGTAGCGAGCAAAGGTTTGAGATGAGCGACCAATAGGAATGTTACAGAGAACAGAGGTTGGAGAAGGGGTGCAGAAGGACTGTTACAGAGGGCAGAGTTTACAGACTGGGTTGCAGAAGGATCTTAGAGAGAGCAGATGTTGAAGACTGAGCTGCAGAAAGACTGTTACAGAGAGTAGAGGTTAGACACTGAGGTGCAGAAGCACCGTTGTAGAGAGCAGAGTTTTGAGACTTTGGTGCAGAAGGACTGATACAGAAAGCAGAGGTTGAAGACTGGGGAGCAGAAGAACCCTTACAGAGTGCAGATTTTTTGAGACTGCACTACAGGAGGACTGTTACAGAGAGCAGAGGTTGGAGACTGGTGTGGAGAAGGACTGTTTCAGAGTGCAGACCTTGGATACTGGGATGCAGACGAACTGTTGCAGAGAGCAGAGGTTGGAGACCGGGGTGCAGAAGAACTGTCATAGAGAGCAGAGGATGGAGACTGAGGTGCAGAAGGAATGTTCCAGGGAGAAGAGGTTGGAAACTGTGGTGCAGACGGAATGATACAGAAAGGAGAAGTTGATGACTGGGTGAAGAAAGACCGTTACCGAGAGCAGAGGTTGGAGACTGAGGTACAGAAGGACTGTGGGGATTTTGGAGACTGTGGTGCACAAGGATCGTTTAAGAGAGCAGAGTTTTCAGACTAAGGTTCAGAAGGACTGTTGCTGAGAGCAGATGTTGGAGACTTGGGTACAGAAGGACTTTTGCAGAGAGCAGAGGTTGGAGACTGGGGTGCAAAAGGATCGTTGAAGACAGCAGAGGTTGGAGACAGGGGTGAAGAAGGATTGTTACAGAGATGAGAGATTGGAGACTGGGGTGAAGAAGAACGATTACAGAGAGAAGATGTTGGAGACTGCGGGACAGAAGGACTGTTACAAAGAGCAGAGGTTGGACACTGTGGAGCAGAACGACTGTTTCAGAGAGAAGAGGTTGGAGACTGGGGAGCAAAAGGAATATTACAGAGAGCAGAGTTTGGAAACTGGGGTGCAGAAGCATCTTTCAGAAAGAAGAGGGTGGAGACTGAGTTGCCGAAAGACTGTTACATAAAGCAGAGTTTGAAGACTGGGGTGCAAAATAATCGTTGCAGAGAGCAGAGTTGTCAGACAGAGGTTCAGAAAGACTGTTGCAGGAAGCAGATGTTTGAGACTGGGGTGCAGAAGGACTTCTGCAGAGAGCAGAGGTTAAAAACTGGAGTGCAAAAGGATTGTTGTTGAGAGCAGAGTTTTTAGACTGGGGTGCAGAGGGATTGTTACAGAGAGCAGAGGTTGGAGACTGTGGTGCAGAAGGACCATTACAGAGATCAGAGTTTGGTACCTGAGGTGAAGAAGGATTGTTAAAGAGAACAGAAGTTGGAGACTGGGGTGCAGAAGGACGGTTGCCGAAAGCAGAGTTTGGAGACTGCGTTTTAGAAGGACTCTTGCAAAGAGCAGAGGTTGGAGACTGGGGTGCAGAAGGACTGTTTCATAGAGAAGAGTTTGGAGACAGGGTTGCAGAAGGATGTTACAGAGAGCAGAGTGTCGAGATTGAGGTGCAACAGGAGTATTACAGAGAGCAGAGTTTGGAGACTGGGGTGCAGAAGGATCATTGCAGAGAACAGCGTTTTCAGACTGAGGTGCAGAAGGACTGTTGCAGAGAGCAGAGGTTGGAGACAGGGGTGCAGAATGACTGTTGCAGAGAGCAGATATTTGATACTGAGGTGCACAGGAATCGTTGCAGAGAGCCGATGTTAGAGACTGGGGTGCAGAAGGACTGTTGAAGAGAGCAGACGTTGGAAACTGTTGTACAGAAAGAACATTGCAAACAGCAGAATTTTGAGACTGTGGTGCATAAGGACTGTTACAGAGAGTAGAATTTCGAGACTGAGGTGCAGAAGGATCGTTGCAGAGAGCAGAGGATGGAGACTGGGGTGCAGTAGAACTCCTATAGAGAACTGAGTTTTCAGACAAGGTTGCTCAAGGATCTTACACAGAGCAGAGTTGTAGACCGATGTGCAGCAAGACTGTTACAGAAAAAGCAGAGGTTGGAGACTGGGGTGCAGAAGGATCGTTGTAGAGAACAGAGTTTTAAGACTGAGGTGAAGAAGGACTTTTGCAGAGAGTACGTGTTTGAGACTGGGGTGCAGAAGGACTGTTGCAAAGAGCAGAGTTTTGGGACTGGGGTGCAGAAAATCGTTGTAGAGAGCAAAATTCCGAGACAGGAGTGAAGAAGGATTGTTATAGAGAACAGAGTGGCAGAATGATCATTGCAGAGAGCAGAGGTTTCAGACTGTGGTGCAGAATGATCGTTACAGAGAGCAGAGGTTGGAGACTGGGGTGCAGAAGGACAGATACTGAGAGCACAGATGGATATTAGGGTGCAGAAGAAATGTTGCAGAGAGCAGAAGTTGGAGACTAGGGTGCAGAAGGACTGTTTCTGAGAGCAGAGGTTCGAGACTGGGGTGCAGAAGAACTGATACAGAAAGCTGACATTGGAGACTGGGGTGCAGTAGGACTGTTACAGAGAGCAGAGGTTGGAGACTGGGTTGCAGAATGATTGTTGCAGAGAGCAGACTTTTCAGACTTAGGTGCAGAAGGACTGTTGCAGAGAGCAGATGTTCGAGAGTGGGGTGCAGAAAGACTCTTTCAGAGAGCAGAACATGGAGACTGGGGTGCAGAAGTTTTTTTGCAGGGGGCAGAGTTTGGAGACTGGGGTGCATAAGGCCTGTTACTGATATCACAGTTTGGAGACTGGTGTACAGAAAGATAATATAGAGAGCAGAGTTTGGAGACTGAGGTGTAGAAGGACTGTTACAGAGAGCAGATGTTGGAGATTGGGGTGCAGAACTGTTGCAGAGAGCAGATGTTTGAGACTGGGGTGAATAAAGAGTGTTTCAGAGAGCAAATCTTGGAGACTGGGGTGGACAAGGATTGTTGCAGGGAGCAGAGGTTGTAGACTGGGGTGCAGAAGGACTGTTATAGAGAGCAGAGGTATTAGACTGGGGTGCAGAAGGCCTGGTAAAGAGAGCAGAGCTTTGACACTGTGGTGAAGAATGATTGCTGATAGCTGGTGAGCCTCCTTCTGGACACCTTCTTTTCCGCACAGTCCATCAGGCCCTCTCTTCTCACCCTGCTTTCTTTTGGCTTTATGAGCACCTGTGACTTCCGCAGTCACTCTAAGCCATGACTCCCAGGCATATCTCTTGGGAACCTGTCCTGCTGCCTCCTGGAATCTTCTTGGGGAGACCTTGCAGGTACCCAGACTCCAGGCCCAACCTCCTTCCCTCCTTTCCTCTCCTGACACACGCTCCTAATTTTTTTTTATGTTTTAATGAGTGATCCCACTGCCACTCAGCTGCCCCACATACCAGGTGCCCTCTGTGCCCTCCTCAACAGGACTTTAAAGTGCTTTACCCAGGGCTCCTCTTCAGAGCTTTTCCCCAAGCTCCAAATGTCACATCTTCAGTTTCCAGATATTTCCTTTTAATCTTGTTTTGGCACCCGATTTTTCTCAGAGACTACATGAAGGTATTCTAACCAAAGCACATGGACTGTAGAGACTATTATGGCTTAGAAATAAGGTATACCCCCACCAAAAGCTCATGGTCAGCCACAGTAGCAGTGTTCAGATGTGAAATGATTAGACTGTGAGACTTGTGACCTAATCTGTGGATCCATCCATTTTGTGGGTTAATTATCTGAAAGGCTCACTGTACTGAGAGGAGTGTGGGCAGGTGGAGTGTGGCCGGGGACATGCCCTGGGGAATCACATCTTGTCCCCTGTGAACTGTCTCCTCCCGTCCCCTACCCCATCCCAACCTTCTGGCTGCCATGAGCTAGGGACACTTCCCCCTTTGTTCCCTTCCACCTAGGCGTCCCACCTCATCTCAGGCCAGCAGCAATTGGTCAGCTGGCCCCAGACCAAACCTCCAAGCCAGGAGGCCAGAGTGCATCTCTCCCTTCGGGTTGTTCTGGTCAGGCCTGTGGTAACTGTGGCAACCGTGGACTGACCCAGGGAGTAGGTGTTATGAGTGGATTGGACCCACAACCGTTTCCTAAATTTACAGATTCTGTCATTTTCAGAGCTCAAGCTATTTCTTTCTGGATGGCCTGATTCCAGCCTGCCCTCACCTAGAATGTGGTCTACTAGTGATTATTGACATTCTCCAGCAGTCCTGGTCCTGCCCATTTGCACACCACAGCTAGCTCCTAGGCAGCCAGACTCATGGACCTCCTGCTGCCCAATGAGGAGAGAAGAGAGATATTCTGAGGACCCTGTTAGAAGTCCACTCTTATTTTTTTAAAGACCACTCTCAGAGGGCATGTTTCAGGCAGTCCTTCACATGCGTCTTTGAGAAATCAGACTCACAATGATTTTTGTGATTCTCTCCCAGGCTCCAATAACCACCGCTCTACTCCCTACTTCTCTGAGATCAACTTTATAGCTTCCACAAAGAAGTTAAAAACTGCTATTTCTCTTTATGTGTATGGCTTATTTCACTTAATATAATGTCTCCCATGAGCTAGTTTTAAATAGAAACTGCAAAACAAATTCTTTTATGTCAGATTTAAATTTTATTCTGAAGAAATAATTCTAAATGGTCACATATGTTTATGTAGGAGAATGTTCATTAAAATATTTATAGGACTGGAGATGATCTGAATGTTTAGTCAAAGTGGAGAGATTAAGTTTATTTAAGAGAGAAGTAAGTTTATTGATCATCTCAATAGATGCAGAGAAAGCATTTAACAAAATATAGCACCCCTATCTGTCAAAACAGTAGAAACACTAGGAACAGAATGAACTTTTTAAAAGCATTGTAAAAGCTAACTATGCTAAACCCAAGGCAGCATCATTCTAAGTGGAGAAAGGTTGAAAGCATTCACTCTAAAAACTGGAAGAAGACAGGGTGCCCCCTCTTTCACCACTTCTATTCAACTTCATCCTTGAAATTGCCAGAGCCATTGGAAAAAAGAAAGAAATTAAAGGTATACAAATAGGTCAAGAAGAATTCAAATCTCACTCTTTGCTGATAGGATCATGTCATCTTCTTAAATTTTTGATTAGATCATAATAGTTATACATAGAAGTTGGGTTGATTTGGAAAAGATCCTAAGTGCATGGAATCTGATTTACTCCATTCAGTCCCCACCCCACATCTCCCTCCCCTTCCCGCCCCCATTTATCTTTCTCTACTGATCTTTCTTTGGGTCATTTATCTGTTAATTTCTGTCTGGTGCTTTCTACCTATATATACAGGTGCAGTCCCCTTTTGTAGACTTCCATGTGCACATAACATGATCTGCATAAAGACCTTTCACATTTCCTCCCTTCTCAAACCTCTCCACCCTCTCATTCTCCTTCTACTCCACTGATCTTCCCTGTATACTTAAGATAGCCAGTCCAACCCCACTTTATCAACTTCTTTGGTCTATTTTGCTCTGGCCCTGATAATTTCAGCACTGCACAGGAAGAGTTAAATTCTTCCTTTCTGAACACAGAGATCAAGATTGATATAAAATGAGAAAAACTCTACATTGGAAAACACTGAAGGCAACACTGACTGCTTCTGCAGATGATGACTCTGCTTTGTAAATTTTTTTCTTAACATTTGCAATGAAAATGAACTTCTCCAAAAATCCTATGTTTACATAAAAGGACAACAGGAGACAGAGATTACTGAGACAGTGAGAAATGACTTCACACCATGATGAGGTCGAATGGCTTTCTGTTGGCTTCTAGCAATTCTCTGGTTACTGCCACCCACCATCAACCCTGTAAATGTGTGAGGCTCCATAAGTCTGATTCCCTGAGACCAGTCTCACAGGTTATCAGTCTCCAGGCTGCTTTTCATTCGATATTATTTGCCATGTTGCTGCAGATTAACAAGCCTGTTTGGGGTGCTCTCAGTCCATTCTCATCATGGTCTCTTTTTCTCTGTTTTGTAGCTATGACAACATTGGAAATGAGCAATCAATCATTTGTCACTGAATTCATCTTTTTGGGATTTTCCAACCACTCCAACCTACAGGGCTTGTTCTTCCTGCTCTTTCTGGTCATTTACCAGACCACTCTCCTGGGGAACATGCTCATAATAGTGGCCACCAGGGTCATTCCTGCTCTCCACACTCCAATGTACTTTTTCCTCAGCAATTTGAGCTTTTTGGACGTCTGCTACACATCCACCACCCTACCAGTACTGCTGGTGATCTTCTTCTGGGAGAAGAAGGCAATTTCTAATGAGGGCTGCCTTTCCCAGATCTTCTTCTCTGTGACAAGTGCTGGCACAGAAGGCATCTTACTGGCTGTGTGGCCAGTATGACTGCAGTGTGGCCACCTGCCGTCCTCCTCAGTACCCAGTCATCATGAGTGTGAAGGTCTGTGTTGGCCTGGTGACTGGGTCCTGGCTGTGTGGGCTGGTGAATTTGGTTACACGCACGGTGCTGGCCATCACACTCACTCTGTGTGAGCCCAACCAGATCAGCCACTTTCTCTGTGATACCCCATTGCTTCTGAAGCTCTCCTGCTCAGACACCTCTGTCAAAGAGTCATCGCTCCATGTTGTCAGTGCCACCATGGGCCTGAGCCCATGCCTCTTCACTGCAGGCTCCTACGCACTCACCATGGCGGCCATCCTGGGTATTCCCTCTGCCTAGGGCAGGAGGAAGGCCTTCTCGACCTGTGTGTCCCCCCTCATTGTTGTTTTGGTCTTCTATAGAACAGCCATCTTTCACTATGACAGGCCCAGAGAAAGCTGGACACGGACAACCTGGTCTCTGTGCTCTTCTGTGTGGTAACCCCCATGTTGAAGCTCATCATTCACAGCCTGAGAAGCAACGAGGTCCAGAGTGCCCTGAGGAAGCTTGCTGAAAGACAGACTGTATAGTGAGATTAGAACTAGTTGATGGTTTCATTCTAGGAAAATGTCTTAGTTGTAGAAATATGTGAAGTCTTCATCAGCAATTGAAAGAGCGCTCTCTCCATACACAGTGTCTTATGACCACTATGGTGCCCCTTAAACCAGGGAAAGCACCACTGTGCTAAGTATGTGACACATTGTGACCTCAACTGGGTTCTCTAATCCATAGGTATTTCAGAATATTTTTATTAATTTTCTATCCAAGAAAATCTTATACCCAAAGCAGTCAATCTCCTTTCCCCCAATATTGCAGCTCTAGCCAACACTAGTGAATGTGAAGTGCTATGTGCAATGGACTTTGACTTGCATTTTCCTAATAGATCTTGATTCTAAGTTTTAAATAAACACCATTTCTGTGTTTCTCCTTTACATGTGGAAAGACCCATGTATATACTCGAGTTTCTGTGGATATTTTTAATGAAGTAATACCATATACGCCTTTTGGATCTGACTTCTTTCACTTAGGATGTTTGCAATTTTCAGTTATATTGTAGCTTGTATTAGTATTTTAGTTTATTCCTTCTTATTGTGACTGATTTCCATCTTATGAAAATGCCACATTTTTTTGTTCATTTCTCACTGCATATTAATTTTTACTTTGTGTCTGTGGGTGTCGTACTGCAGATTGAACCCGGAGCCTCCTGCACACTAAACAATGTTCTACCACTAAGGCAAAGCCCAACACTTTTAAAAATTTTGTTTTTAGACAGGGTCTTGAAAATTTGCCCAGGTTGTCCCTGAATTTGTGATTCTCCTGCCTCAGCTTCTTGAGTAGCTAGATTACAGACCTGCCTGGTCATTTTCACTTTTAGACTAATATGAATAAGATTCATATATATAATAAGAACATTATATAGAATATGAACATTATATGAACATTCATGTACAAATCATTGGTGGACAACTTTTTTATTTATCTTGAATTTGTAAGTAGGAGTGGAAGAGGTGGATCCTTAACTCCATATTTAATTTTCTGAAGAAGGTTACAGATCATTTTCAGACCAATGGAACTAGCTTACCTTATTATTAAGAGTGGTGATTAAAGCTTCTGATTTCCTCACTCCCTTACCAACACATCATTATCATTTCTTTTATTGTGACGACCCTGGAATATGTGAAGTGCTTCATCAAATGTGCTTTAGCTTTGCCTTTCCCTGATGGCTAATCACTCTAAGATCTTTTAGGAGTACTGTTAATGTGTCTCTCCTAAGCATGAGGAAAACCCCATTGTATTATGGGAAATTTTAAGTTTTAGAGACTTACCTCTTTATCTAATACTTTTATTTTTATTTTTGTGTAGTAAAATACTACAAGACTTTCAAGCTTGTTGTCTTTTCTCCATCTGTGCCTGAAAGAGCTGTTTGACGACTCTTTTTTTTCCCTACTTTTAAACTCCATAGCAAACAATTTATTCACCAGGTCATGGCCATCAGCAGGATCATAAAATTAAGGGGCACAAAGTCATACAGGGTTTGGTAAGGGATCAGCCCTTAGCAGGAGTGTATCAGCAGAAGATAGTGGGGATGATTTTAATATTGTGGCTTGTGATATCTGTCCATCTTGCAAAGTATGTAACATGAAGGAAAAACTTCATATGCCATGCAAAATCCATCCCAATAAGTGTACACCCACCCTGACTCCTTCTCTCCCTAGCAGGAAGGGAAGGCAGTCTTGAGGTTTCAGACACCCACAACTTCTTTGCAGAAATCTCACTCTGAACTTCGCTCACCCACATGCCAGAAGAGAGAGGACGCTGACCTTCTTGCTGCATGCTGGGAGCAGGTGATTGCTAAGATATTAATGAATCCAACAGCGAATTAACTGCTCTCCATTGTTGCAGTTGAACTCAAGCCGTTGCCCTTGAGTTGTGTTTGAACACTGAGGAGTCCCAGAGCAGCTGCAGAGAAAAGGCATGATGCATATTCCCAACAGGTCAGGCCCAGACCTCTATAAATGTCCATCACAGGAAAGTGAATTGTGAGAGATCAGAGGATTTTGACTCCTTCATGAGGCCACAGATATGCGACAGGAAACTTTCAGAATAACAGGTCCGTTTTGTGGTGAATGGAGACAAACAGCAAGTTTTACCAAGAGCTTTCTTTGAAGCCCAGGTGCTAGTATGGAGAGCAGCAAGGGCCACACCAAAAGCAGAAATCTACGCCTCTCTGTGAGAGTTGCTGGTAAATAGTTTATGTACTATCACAATTTCCAAAAACACTATCTCAGAATCAGGATACACCTACACCTTAAAAACATATTACAGTATATTGTACATATTTTCATTACCATTTTTATGGCATTTATTTAATAACCTATCGTAGCACCTTTTCTATGTGTGTCTAAGTTTCCACAATACTACTTGTATTGCCAGAGTAGAAATAACTTCAGAGGTTATCACAAAACCTGAGGGATTTAGCATGATGCCTCCAGTACTGGAAGAAAAACAAAAACATATCCAGAAACACTGGGAAGCCTAAATTCTTTAAGGGAGATGATGTGTGTGGAAAATTACTTATGGTAAACAATAGATAATGCTAAGTGTTAATCCTCTGCTTTTGATGAGCAGGACAGAAAGGAATAATTTTTAGGGAGAAAGTATAGGGACACATTCCCATTATGATAGAATATAGCATAACAATAGACCTACCAAAATATTTGTTTAAATAAAAATCATTATTGTAGAAGAAGTTATGTTTAGAAACGTATTCATTCACTAACTAGGGGTTTTCATATTTATCTTACAACACATAGATGCTTGGGGAGGGAGTTGCAAGCAATTTATCAACTGTAATAAATTCCTGAAGCTTGTGAGTAATCTACTTCATACAAAACCCCCCTCCTTTAGAAATATGATATTTTGGGGTCACTCATAAGTGACTTCATTCTCGGTCAACTGACTTTGAGATGACTGATTGGGAAAGAAAGATGCAGAGATGCTTGTTCTGTGGGAACTGCCCGTGGTCTCCATAAGGGATATGTTTAGGAGACAGGAGACACTGAGTTCCTCAGAAGACGCTGGGCTATGCTGCCTCACTTATGTCCACAGAGGCTTAATTTTTCTCAGCAAGATATCTTCACCAGAACCACTGAACAGAAATATTTTATCGCCTCTGTCAAGTCTCTGTGAGATCCTTTAGGTCCCACACAGTACCGTCTTTAAAGAATCTTTTAAAAACTCTGCTCCATGGATGTACTTGACAGACCTTCTTAATTCTTCAAACCTTTACTGAGTGCACATTTACACAAGGTGTTGCCCTAGTGTTTAGTACACAATTGAGAGGCCCAACTAGGACCTGGAAGAGCGCATATTCAAGATGGAATGAGGGGCTTTGAGAAGTATTAAGTGCTCCATTCCCATAGCTGCCCAAGCAAACACTAAGGGAAAATAATGATAATTTGTAGATTACATAGAATTGTTACCAAAATTCCTGCATACATTGAGTTCATCTTCCCATTAGATTGTAGGTTAGTTGAAGGACAGTGTCTGAGACCAGCTCCAACAGGGGGTCTCAAGAGACTAATGGATGGTGAAGAGTTGGTGAAAGAGGGGGTGGAGGAACAACACAGACACCAAAGTGAAGGTGTTGATTCCAATCTTTACTTGTGAAGTGGATCATATATACTTTTCATTTTGGCAGGCTTACAGTACTTTGTGGTTACAAAAGAGGAATCATTATTCAAACAAAACAAAAATATTACGTAGCTACAATTAGAATAGAAGAATGTATCTTGGCTTATGCATAATCAAGCATTTGTACTTTCAGTTCGAGTTTTGCTTTGAGCTGTTTCTGCTTAGTTAACTTTTAATAATAGTTACAAATGTCCCGAACTATTGGCCTATCCCTTGACTATTCTTTCTTGATTTACTGACTGGAACCGGTGCCATGGTTATGGCAAGTAGTTGATTTGTTATTACTTTTAATCAAACAAAAGTAAGAGCACAAACTATTGTGCATAAGAATAAAAACAAGTTGCCCAGTACTAAGCACTAATCTATCTTCTTAACATTAATTTTCCTTCTCTTGATTTTTATTTAATTTCTCAAAAACTTCTTTGACAGGAATACAGGAAGTTTTTCTTTAGACATTAACAATTTACACTCCACAGCTGAATCATTGCATTTAGAGCAAACAGATCTATGCTTTAGAAGTAGTTGCATTAATTGGGAAAGTCATGATTTTTTCTTTATACTTAATGGTCATATGAAAAATCAGAACAATACTTCTTAAAGGAATACAAGAACAAATCAACCCATTCCCAGAAACATACTGTGCTTCTCCAGAGGATGGATGCCTTGCGCCATCCACCTCAGTAGGGCCTTGCCATTGCCATAGTCAGGGGAGGGGCGCAGCAGGAAAGGGATCAGATCTTATCCTCTTTGGGTTTCTTAGTAGATCTGGCTTAGGACTAAATTAGACCCTGTATAGGAACAAAATTGGTTTGAATTGAAACTAACCACTACCAAGAAAAGAAATTTTTAAATCTTAAATGGAAAAGAGAATTTTTTATTTTGAAAATTTTATAACTAGAAGGCTCTGACATATCATAAGAGGTAATAATTTGTCTTCTTTTTTCCTTTATGCTAGAAGAAGCACAGGTGAAATAAAAAGAACTGAAAGAGCTGGCACAGTGGTGCACGCCTGTAACCCAGCAGCTCAGGAGGCTGAGGCAGGAGGATAGTGAGTTCAAAGACAGCCTCAGCGAAATCAAGGCACCACGAAACTCATTGAGACCCTGTCTCTAAATAAAATATAAAATAGGGCTGGGGATGTGGCTCAGTGGTCAAGCCCCTGAGTTCAATCTCCGGTAACTGCCCCCCTACACCCTGGCCCCAAAAAAACAGAACTGAAAAAGATGTTAAATGCTGAATTGAGTTCTGAATCTCCAAGACAGGAGGGAGGCTTTTTCCTGGTGAATTTGTTAAGATTTTAAACCTACCAGTTAGGGGTAAGGGCATCCCTGCATGTTAGGTTAAAGAGCCCAGCCTTCCCCAAAGTGTGTCCTTGGACCAGCATCACTGGGAACACTTGGAACTCACTGACTGAGGCCAACTGTTCCTCACAACGACCTCTGATCTTTCCCACAGCTCTAAGAACCCACACCACATGGAAGGATATGAGGACAACTCTGGACCAGGCCAGATAGTTCATAGATTTCACAGTAATAAATTCACATTGCCACAAGCACCTGAAATCATTCAGATATTTTTTCTGAATAAATTGATCGTGTACTGTGTGTGTGTGTGTGTGTGTTTTAAGCAATTTACTGGGCAACATGAAAATTGGATTTAAAAATTTTAATCATTGCTTGTGCTATTGAGATCAAATAGGAATCATTGTTTCTCTGATGTGCATAAGGGTTTTCATGATCACACCATTCTTCCTCATTTTGGTCATGCCCATTTTTTTTTTCATTTGAGGAAATTAATCCCTAAGTTTCGTCAGGAAAACATTTCATTTATTGCCAAAGCAAAAAAAAAATTCTTCTTTTAAGACTCTAGACTTATTTATTTTATTTTGTTTATATTTAGATTTTAAAATTAGTTGTGCTTAACTTAAGCATTGACTTTCCATTGAAATTTAAATACTTTAAGCTTCTTATGGCCCTGAGATTTGGAATTTTAATGAAAGCTGTGTTGGCCTATTAATCATGTGCAATGAATTATTAGAACCAAAGACAAGAATGTCTGGACATTGAAGATAATAAGACAGTTTACTAATGTATGGTATTATCATCAGGTAACAAAGTATCACTACAAATTATAGTTATTACTTGATAAATTTTCTGAGTCAATTTTTTTTGTTTCTTAAATCATAATTGTTAATACATATTAAATGTACAAATTAATGTACATTATGCAATTTAAGGGATTCATTGATGTTTCCCTACTTGCATTAATATATTGTGCATTAATTTCAATTCTTTTTTTCTGTAAAATGGGGATAATAGGTTATCTTATAGGTTGTTGTGTAAACCAAATAAGTTAATGCATGTAAAAGTCTTATAGGCATTTAATAAGTGTTAGGTATTTGTATCTAATGTGTGTCTCTATTCGTTACTCAATTTGAAAAATCCTGATTGGATTCAGGTATGTAAAAATTCATCTTTTCAAAGAAATTCACTGAGTTTTGATAGAATGGATTATCCGAAATTCAGTCTAATTTTTATAGAAAACATGCCACTTTTAAACTACATTAAACAAGGTTTTTAAAGTCAGGCATTTATGTGTATTGAAGCAATCTAAGAAGACTCACACTCAAATTATTTTTCTATGAAATATGCCCTAGATGGTTATGATGATTATGGTTATTATTATTGCAGAGCAGAGAGTTTACTATTAAGTTGATCTAATTCCTATGCTGCATTATATAAATTCTAAGGAGCAAGTACATATTGTGTCACAAAGTGTCATTCATGAGTTATGATTGTTAATAATGGATTCTAATGGTGACCATGATGATGATTCAATCTATTGCCCTACATTAATAAAGAGCATAGAGGATAAGAAAAATTATTAGGGTATCATCCTTCACCCTACCCCACACCCGTGACCTACAAGAAATTAGCCAGTAAAACCAAGAGAAAACTTATATGTAGATAAAATTATATAAACATACATTGGGAGATTTTTTTAATGCCCCATGAAATTGTCCCTCCTGAACTGACCTTTATATTTAAGACCTTTACAATAGCAGTATGCACAACTTCAGAGATTGTATTTTTAAATCCCTGAACATTTAAGTTTAGTTTTCCCTTTTACACATCCACAGACCATGTACCAATTTCCCATAGTAAAATCTGCTTGAACTGCCTTTTCTGTGGAATTTTATTTGTTTTTCTAAAAACATCTAGATATCTACCTATAAAAGAAATTGTCATATTGATCTTTTTGATACGGGGAGTTAAAAGAATGTACATGTCACTGATTTCTAAATGACTTGAAGTTCATCCAGGTAGTTGATAGAGAAAACAGAGAAGGTAAGAAATGTCAAGAACATGTAGCTTCCAGCTCCATTTCAAAGTTGATTTATTGTAAATCAATGCTAATAAGGTAACCTCTTGTTTAGGGAAATTATTTAGAGAAAGCGATACCTACAACTGACCTAGATAGTGTGGTGTTTTGAGTCATTTCTTGATAAACTTTTACTACAATTTTCGTAAACACCAAGTATCACAAGAATCCCTACTTTCTCTTTTTCCTTCTCTACTTTCTCTATTCTCCTGGGGGATTTCATATTCACCCTTGCTGTAACAGTTGCCTGCAAGACAATGACTCCCAAATCCACACCTGCAGTTCTAGGCTGTCTGTGAAGGGCATTTCTACGTGATTATCCCACAGATAACTCACATTCAGCATTACTCAAATCAAATCCACCAAAGCCTCCTCTACATCTGCTATTCCTCACATATTCCTGTTTTCCTGAGTGATACCACCAGCTATCCAGCCTGCCCAAACTGATTTGTTGTCTTTACCGTGTCCTCTTCAACTAGGAATTTAAAGCTCTTCATATCCTTCTCCATGAGGGCTTCAGAGATTTTTTTCCACCTTCAACACAGCACGTTTTCAGATACAGACCACTTCATTTTGATCTTGTTTTAGCACTCAGATCACTCTTTTGAACTAATCAGGTGTGTCTAAAACCTGGGGAACCAGGTTTCACAGTTATCGACCCCTGCTCCTTGGACTCACACGCACAATTCCATGAGTGGGTCTATCTGCGTGTTCTAGACCTAGAGATCTGATGACTTTCTAAAACCCAGTCTATCTCCCTCCAGATGTCCCTGTTTTTAATCTGCACTCACCTGAAAGAGATTTATGGTCACCTATTGTTGATACTCTGCAATCATTGATGTCCATGCTCATACCCATGCCTGGCTTCTAGAGACACTCCTTGGCTCTCTCACCCATGGCATGGTGGGGGGTGGAACGTTTTCCGAGGTTTCTACTGCCAAGTACCTTGCTTAGAAATCAGGCCTGACACAACTTCACAGATCCTAGTCCCGGCCCCATAGGCTGATACCCTGCCACCTCCCCTGAAGTAGCAGGCTCCTCAGAATGACCCAGGGGTTGGCAGCATCCACTGGTACTATCCCACCAGCCCCTTGAAGCCTAGCTGGTGTCTCCATAGAAACAGGGTACATCTCTATGGAAATGGGCTCCCTCCTCCCGCCCCAGTGTGATGCAGCTCTCAGAGAAGCTCAATAATGAGGGTCTTTCCATTTATAGCAATTAGGAAAACCAAGTGTTCTGAGCTTGCTGAGCCTTAGATGGCAGATTCCTGCTATATTCCTTGAGATTTCTGCCATCAATTTTGCCTGAGATGCCAACTTGCCATCCCACTAACTATAAGACAGTGTTCTCAGTCAAGACCAATCCCACAACCAATAACACACAAACACAGACACACACACACACACACACACACACACACACACACACACAAACACATATGCACACGCCCATCCATCATGGTGAGCAAGGCTTTGTATCTGTGATACAGACCGAATGCACCCACCAATCACATTCACTGCTTCAAACAGATAGTGATCAGGAAACAACTGATGTCACTTGTAAAATGTGATATGTCCTGGACTATCACTGTGGTAAAAAAAAAAAAGAGAGAGAAATGCAAAAATGGGAGAAAATACTTAACCTCTTAGTACCTAAGGCAGGGCTTCCTGGAAACATCAGAAATCCCTTCTCTTTTTCCCACTAGTCCACTAACATGCATTGACTGAAAATAACAGTAGAATACAGCTGAGAATTCTTCAAAAAATAGATTATCTCTGGAGAAAAGTGAAAATAGAATACACAAAAGCAAGCAGGGAACAATATTAACAAACTGAACTCAGCCATATAGAATAAGGATAACATTACAGTCAATTGAGATCAATCCCAGAATGCAAGGCTGCTTCAATATTCAAAAATTCAATCAACCGAATTTCCATAGTAACAGACTAAATAAGAAAAAATATATATCATTTCAATAAATGCAGAAAAAATAAGAAAATTCAATATCTATTTATGATAAAAAGTATAACAAAATAAAACTAGGGGCAAAGTCCAGTGGTAGAGTGCATGCTTAGTATGCATACGGCTCTGAGTTAAAAACCCAGCACACATACACCAAAAAAAAAAAAAAAACAAAAAAAAACTACTAGAAAAAAATGGATAGACATTTTCTAACTTGATAAAAGGCATTGAGTAAATGTAATGTGCCAGACACATAGCTTATATTATCTCAAAACTTTTTTCAGCAGTTGTGAAATAGACATCATTAATATCCTAAGCAAGGAACAAACTGAGAAATAGAGATGAGCTCACTTTTTTACAAAAAACATCTAGTAAACAACAGATGGATTTCAATCCACAACTATCTGGACCAAGAGCCTACTGTTTTACTATAATATTTTTCATTTAAGATTGAAAAAGAAACAGAAATTTTAGTTCAAAACAATGGATCACGGATTAGCATGGATAACATGATAGAAAATCAGTAATTCTATCAATCATTTGTTATTTTCAGGAAATGTAATGTTTGGTGAGGTAAATCTTATAATACAAAAGAAGAAAAATACCTAAGTATATATCATTTGTCAAAATTTCTTGTATCTTATAAAACTTAAAAAATAAAAGTTTCTACTGAAAAAAATAGATCAATGTATTTAAAAGCAGGTGACTAATAATTTTACTTTTAAGAAATAATCAGAGATGATCACAGATACATATGTATGAAAGCTTCTATTCCAATATCTATGATAGTAAATGGAATGGAAGGTTTCGATGTTCAATAAAAAGGGAGATATTAACTTAATTTCATGTTAAGAAATTAAGATTACAAGGCAAACAACTAAATAGAATACAACAATATTGGGAAATTTTGCTTTGGATATTTTAAAGATAGATAAAGGTAGAATGGGATGAATGCAAACAGAGCTTTGATTTTGTGAACTGTTCTATTCTTCTGAATAACTTTCTGCATTTTCTTCATTTTCCACAATGAAAACTTAGTACTTGAAATAACAGACATACAAAAAATAATTAATCACAGTGAAGCACAGTGTTAGGAGGGAGATACTGCAGATTCAATGAGACACAGGGGTTGATAGCTGGTTGTGCATTTTGACCAAGTCTCCATTTATTTTTACAAAAGAGCACCCATGCAAAAGTCTTTGAAAAGTAATGCTCTCTCTAAATTCGCTCCTATACGTCTCTTTCCAGAGTCCAGGCATCTCTGTATACAATATTATTTGCCAGGTTTATGCAGATTAACAAGCCTGTTTGGGGTGCTCTCAGTCCATTCTCGTCATGGTCTCTTTTTCTCTGTTTTGTAGCTATGATACCATTGGAAATGAGCAATCAATCATTTGTCACTGAATTCATAATCTTGGGATTTTCCAACCACTCCAACCTACAGGGCTGGTTCTTTCTGCTCTTTCTGGTCATTTACCTGACAACTCTCCTGGGGAACATGCTCATAATAGTGGCCACCAGGGTCAGTCCTGCTCTCCACACTCCAATGTACTTTTCCCTCAGAAATCTGAGCTTCTTGGACATCTGCTAAACATCCACCACTCTCCCAGTACTGCTGGTGAACTTCTTCTGGGAGAAGAAGGCCATTTCTTATGAGGGTGGCCTTTCCCAGATCTTCTTCTTGGTGCCAAGTGCTGGCACAGAAGGCTTCTTACTGGCTGTGTGGTCAGTATGACTGCTGTGTGGCCACCTGCCGTCCTACTCAGTACCCAGTCATCATGAGTATGAAGGTCGGTGTTGGCCTGTTGACTGGGGTCACACATGGTGCTGGCCATCACACTCACTCTGTGTTGGCCCTACCAGTTCAGCCACTTTCTCTGTGACACCCCATTGCTCCTGAAGCTCTCCTGCTCAGACACCTCTGTCAACGAGTCTGCGCTCCACGTGGTCAGTGCCACCATGGGCCTGAGCCACTGCCTCTTTACTGCAGGCTCCTACATACTCAAAATGGCGGCCATCCTGGGGATTCTTTCTACCCAGGGCAGGAGGAAGGCCTTCTCCACCTGTAAGTCCCTTCTCACTGTCGTGGTGGTCTTCTATGAAACAGCCAACTTCCACTATGAAAGGCCCAGAGATGGCTGGACATGGATACCCTGGTCTCTGTGCTCTTCTGTGTGGTGAGCTCTCTGTTGAGCCCCATCATAAACAGGCTGAGAAGCAACGAGGTCCAGAGTGCCCTGAGGAAGCTGGCTGGAGGGTGTGCAAATTTCTGAGACTCCTTTTTCTCCTCTCTTTTCACAAACACCCTTTTCCCACTTTCAGGTACAAGCGTGTCAGAAACCTTGTGTGGGTGTTCAGCATTATCTCTGTCTTTCTGTGTTCTCCCCAAACCAGAAGGACACAAAATACGAGAACCTCATTTCCCACACTCCCCTGCCGGCAGGCCTCCATTTTAGGAGGTTCTGTCAAGATCAGCCAAACACTAGGAAGATAGGAAGAAAGAAAAGGAAGAAAGCGGGTTCTTTTGTATCCCATAGCAGCAGCAGCATACCAGCCCTGTAGAGGCAGGAACTAATCTCCTTGGTGCCAGGAGCTGTGTGTGCAGGCTCCTAGACAGCTGTTCCTGAATGTGGGTCACAGTAGCGTGGAATGAGCGTCTCTTTCCAGGGAAGTTAGGGTTTCCATATATGGGGTTGTGTCACCTGCCCTATTTTCCTTTTTTCTTCCAGATCTTCCAACCATTTTATAACATTTTTCTGTGTCAACTTCCTCTACCCTAAGACATCAAGTGTCATTCTTCATCTCTACCTGACCACGGTGGCACTGACCACAATAGTGGTTTACATCAGAGATGGTTCTAGAAAACAGATCTGAGGAGGTAGGTTGGATGTCTGACCTGAGGGAATTGAATATGTTGATGATGTCACAGCCGATGGAAAAGGAACCCTGATAATTCCTAGTGTGCAATGACCCAACAGAGACTTTAAGTTATCGTGGCCTGAAATCAAATGTCTATGTAAAACTAGCTTTGGAATAACACCATCGACCTTCAGGGTGGAAATGAACATTACAACATAACTACAGACTACTGTTACTGACTGGAGTGGGAGACTTACAGAAAGAAAATGATAGGTTCAAGCATCATATTTCTCCTTCAAGTCAGGTTCAGATCATCAGAAATATTTTCTCTCTGGAAACTGATAAAGGTTAATATCAGAATAAAACATCCAATTCTCCAAATTGCAGAAGTACAAAGAAAATTATAAATCCACAATGTCTCCAGGTCTCTCTTATGTCAATTAGGACATTAATGGGGGAATGATTGAGACCCTCCTAATTAGAATGGCAAAATACCAGTGGAATTAGACAAATCTCAGAGCCTTGAACCTTGAAATCTCCATTAATACTCTTTGCTGTCAGAAACAGCCCCTCCTCCCCCGAGGAGACTAGCTTTCCCTAATTGAAGACCCTATGGTGACTCTACCTGGGCAGTTGTCTTTTTTTTTTTTAAGAGCGAATGAGAGAGGAGAGGAGAGGAGAGGAGAAGGGAGATGAGAGAGAGAGAGAGAGAGAGAGAGAGAGAGAGAGAGAGAGAGAGAGAGAGAGAGAGAATTTTTAATATTCATTTTCTAGTTCTCGGCGGACACAACATCTTTGTTGGTATGTGGTGCTGAGGATCGAACCCGGGCCTTATGCGTGCCAGGCAAGCGCACTACTGCTTGAGCCACATCCCCAGCCCAATTGTCTTTAAGATGCTCATCCATCATCCCACATTGTCACCAGACTCTTAATTGGGGTCTGATCCTAGAACGCCTCAGGTAAGAGTATAAAATATAGCCCAGGAGAGTATAAGGGTCACACCAAAATAAAAGGTAAATATTTTACTGTATTTTGTTAATAGGAGCCTTAAGAATATATAAGCAAATTTGTTTGAGTCTTCTAGACCAAAGAAGTCAGGACATATTGCTGGATCATTTTAAATGCAGTCACAGGGACATAATCACCAGAAATGTTTGGGCCAAGGATTTTCCTGAGCCACGGGGAGTGGCTATTAGACTCTCTTTGGTTGATGGACTGAAATCTGGACTCAGTGTTTGCTTAAGTTCAATGACCAATATGATCCTGGAATAATAGAGAGAATGGTGATCAGAAATAAATAAGGTGTTGGATGGCGTGTTATGTGACCCCTTCCCTGGCCTCACAGCTGTATCTGGAGGAGGGCCTGGAGCACCAGCCTTCGCCAAGGCCTCGTGGACATGCGTTCAGAAGGCAGCACCAGATCCTTGTGAAACCCGCAGCCACTGTCCTCGGCAACCTGGAAAGACTTTAACAGATGGCATTGTTGAAACGGACTCCCTGATTTCAGTGAGAATAAGGGGACCCTTAAGTAGAAGAGGCCATGTGGTGGAGCAGTGATCAGAATATTTGAATCTGTAGAGATTTTTGACAGTGGTAAATGATCGTGGTATTTATAGACGAGAAAAAATAGGCACCCTCCTAGAATAGTGCCTGTCCCATGTAATGTGATACTCTTCTTTTCACACTTAATTGGTGCATTGTAGTGGTCCATAATGGTGGGATTTGCTGACACATATTTGAACATGCAAACAAAATAATTGTGAACTTTGGCCAATATCATTCCAATATTTCCCTTTTCCTCACCTCCTTTCATTGTGCCTTGACTCTACTGATCTTCCTTCAAATTTCATGATGAGACTCCCTTCCCAACTTTCCTTCCTTTTCGTCCTCTAGCTTTAACAGAAGAAAAACACACGGCCCTTAACTTTCTGAGTTGCTTATTTCCCTTAATATTGTGAAGATCCATCCATCTTCCAGCATGACATAATTTTGTTCTTCTTTTTGGCTGAATGGAATTCCAGTGTGCATATACCAGATGTTCTTTATCAATGTGTCCACTGATGTCACCTCGGCTGGTTCATGGGCATGTATGTTTCATTATAGTATGATGACTTCGATCCGTTGTGATAAATACCAAGCAGAGGTAGAGCTGGGTTGCAGGGTGGTCCATGGCTACTCCTGAGGAGCCTCCATCCCGATTTCCGTGGTTGTTGTGCTGATTTACATGCCCACCAACAGGGTGAGAGTGCTCCTTTCTCTCCAATTCTCTTCTTGTCACACTCATTTCTGTTTGTATTCTTGGTGGTTGCCTTTGTCACTGAAGTGAGATGAAATCTCAGGGTAGTCTTGCAAGTATTTTCATATATTTGTTGGCGACTCACATATTTTCTTCTAAGACGTGTCTGTTTAGTTCATTTAGTTTCCCATTTGGAAAATGGGTAATTTGATAATTGGGTTATTTAATAATTTTGGGTTTGATGTTAAGTTTTTTGAATTCTTTATTAATATTCTGAATATTCATCCTCGTGTAAAAGAGCACCTAAAAAAGATTTTCTCCCTTTTCGTAGGTTCTCTCTTCATATTCTAATTGTCTCCTTTGGTGTGCAGAACCTTCTTAATTTGATGCCATCCTATTAGCTAACTTTTGGTTTATCTCCTGAGCTTTGGCATCCTATTGAGAAAGTCATTGCCTCTTCCTGTAGGTTGGAGTATTGACTTTGTTTTTTCCTAGAAAATGCATAATTTCTGTTCTAGTGCCTTGGTCTTTAATGAATTTTGAGTTGATTTTTTGCAGGGTGAGAAACAGTTCAGGTCTCATTCTTCTGCATTTGGACAGAAGTGTAGAAGGACTGTTTCAGAGAGTAGATCTTAAAGACTGGGATGCAGAAGAACTGTTGAAGAGAGTAGAAGTTGGAGACAGAGGTGCAGAAGGACTGTTACAGAAAGCAGAGTTTGGAGACTGGGGTGCACAAGGATCGTTGCAGAGAGCAGAGTTTTCAGACTGAGGTGCAGAAGGACTGTTGCAGAGAGCAAAATTTGGAGACTTGGGTGCAAAGGACTGTTATAGAGGGCAGTTGTTATAAACTGAGAAGCAGAAGGACTGTTACAGAGAGAAGAGTTTGGAGACTGGGGTGCAGAAGGACTGATACAGAGAGCAGAGTTTGGAGACTAGGATACAGAAGGCTGTTACAGAGAGCAGAGGTTAGAGACTGGGTACAGAAAGGCTGTTACAGTGAGCAGAGTTTTGAGACTGGGTTGCAGAAAAATATTACATAGAGCAGAATTTGGAGACTGCGGTGCAAAAGAATTGTTACAGAGAGAAGAGGTTGTCGACTGGGGTGCCATAGGATTATTGCAGAGAGCAGAGGTTGGAGACTGGTGTGCAGAAGGATTGTAGCAGAGAGCAGATGATGGAGACTTGGGTGCAGAAAAACGGTTGCAGAGAGCAGATGTTGGAGATGAGGATGCAGAAAGATCTTTGCAGAGAGAGGAGATTGAAAACTGGGTTGCAGAAGAACTGTTACACAGAGCAGAGGTTGAAGACTGGAGTGTAGAAGGACTGTTGCATAGGGCAGGGTATGGAGACTGGGGTGCAGAATGACTGTTATAGAGAGCAGATGTTAAAGACTGAGATGCAGAAGGAGTGTTACAGAGAGCAGAGGTTGGAGACTTGGGTGCAGAAGGACTGATACAGAAAGCAGAGGTTGGAGACTTGGGTCCAGAATGAACCTTACAGAGAAGAGATGTTTGAGACTGCAGTACAGAAGGACTGTTACAGAGAGCAGAGTTTGGAGACCAGGGTACAGAAGGACTGTTTCAGAGTGCAGATGATGGAGAATGGGATGCAGAAATACTGTTTCAGAGAGTAGATGTTAAAGACTGGGATGCAGAAGAACTGTTGAAGAGAGCTGAAGTTGGAGACTGGGGTGCAGAAGGATTGTTGCAGGGAGCAGAGGTTGGAGACTGGGGTGAAAAAGGACTGATACAGAGATCAGAGTTTGGAGATTAGGGTGCAGAAGAATCTTACAGAGAGCAGAGGTTGGAAAGTAGGGTGCAGAGAAACTGTTGCACAGAGCAGAGGTTGGAGCCTGGGGTGCAGGACTGTTACAGAGAGCAGAGATTGGAGACTGGGTGGCAGAAGGATCTTACATAGAGCAGAGGTTGGAGACTGAGGTGCAGAAAAAAATGTTGCTGAGAGCAATAGTTGGAGACTGGGGTGTAGAAGGATTTTTGCAGGGAGAAGAGGTTAGAGAGTGACATGCTGAAGGACTCTTGCAGAAAACAAAGGTTGGAGAATGGGGTGCAGAAGGACCATTGCAGAGAGCAGATGTTAAACACTGAGGTGCAGAAAAATTGTTACAATGAGCAGAGGTTGCAGACTGGGGTGAAGAATGACTGTTATGGAGATCAGAGTTAGGACACTGGGGTGCAGAAGGATCTTTCAGAGAGAAGAGGTTGGAGACTGTGGGGCAGACGAACTGTTGCACAGAGCAGAGGTTTGAGACTGGGGTGCAGAAGGACTGTTACAGTGAGCAGAGTTTGGAGACTGGGTTGCAGAAAGATCTTACATAAAGCAGCGGTTTGAAACTGAGGTGCAGAAGAAATGATACCCAGAGCAGAGTTTGGAGACTGGGGTGCAGAAGGACTATTGCCGAGAACAGAGGTTGGAGACTGTCGTGCACAAGGACCGTTGCAGAGAGCAGAGGTTGGATACTGGGGTGAAAAAGGAATGTTACAGAGAGCAGAGTTAGGAAACTGGGCTGTAGAAGGATCTTACAGAGAGCAGAGGATGGAGACTGGGGTGCAGAAGGACTTTTACAGAGAGCAGAGGTTGGAGACTGAGTTGCAGAATAACTGTTTAAGAAAGCAGAATTTAGAGACTGTGGTGCACAAGGATCCTTGCAGGGAGCAGAGTTTTCAGACTGATGTCAGAAGGACTGTTGCAGAGAGGAGAGGTTTGAGACTGGGGTGGAAAAGGATCATTGCAGAGAGCAGAGGCTATAGACTGGGGTACAGTAGGACCATTGCAAAGGTCAGTGTTTGGGAACTGAGGTGCAGAAGGATTGTTACAGAGAACAGAAGTTGAATACTCGGGTGCAAAAGGACTGTTGCAGAGAGCAGAGGTTGGAAACTCGGGTTTAGAAAAACTGTGACAGAAAGCAGAGGTTGGAGACTGTGGTGCAGAATTACTGTTACAGAGATAAGAGTTTGGAGACAGGGTTGCCGAAGGATCTTACAGAGAGCAGAGGCTGGAGACTGAGGTGGAACAGGACTGTTACAGAGAGCAGAGTTTTGAGACTGGGGTGCAGAAGGATTGTTGCAGAGATCCGAGTTTTCAGACTGAGGTGCAGAAGGACTGTTTGAGATTACAGATGTTGGAGACTGGGGTGCAGAAGGATCTTTGTAGAGATCAGAGGTTTGAGACTGGAGTGCAGAAGGACTGTTACAGACAACAGAGGTTAAAGACTGCGGTGCAGAAGGCCTGTTACAGAGAGCAGAGTTTGGTGAAGGGATGCAGAACGACTGTTACAGAGGGCAGAGTTTGGAGACTGGGTTGCAGAAGGATCATACAGAGAGCAGAGGTTGGAGACTGAGGTGCAGAAGGACTGTTACAGAGAGTAGAGTTTGGAGACTGAGGTGCAGAAGGATCATTGCAGAGAGAAGAGTTGGAGACAGAGGTTAAGAAGGATTGTTACAGAGAGCAGAGGTTGGAGTCTGCGTTGCAGAAAGATTGTTGCAGATAGCAGAGTTTGGAGAATTAGGTTAAGAAGGACTGTTGCAGGGAGCAGGTGTTGGAGACTTTGGTGCAGAAGGACTGTTGCAGAGAGCAGAATTTGGAGACTGAGTTACAGAAGGACTGTTACAGAGAGCAGAGGTTGGAGACTGGTGTTCAGAAGGACTGATACAGAAAGCAGAGGTTGGAGACTGGGATGCAGAAGGACCGTTGCAGAGAGCAGAGTTCGGACACTGCAATAAAGGAGGACTGTTACAGAGAGCAGAGGTGGAAGAATGGTTTATTGAAGAACTGTTTCATAGTGCAGATGTTGGAGACTGGGGTGCAGAAGAACCGTTACAGAGAGCAGAGTTTGGAGACTGCGGTACAGAAAGACTGTTACAGAGAGCAGAGTTTGGAGACTGGGGAGTAGAAGGACTGATGAAGAAAACAGGTGTTGAAGACTGGGTTTCAGCAGGACCGTTAAAGAAAGCAGAGGTTGTAGACTGGGTTGGAGAAGGACTGTTTCAGAGAGCAGATTTTGGAGACTGGGGTGCATAAGGATCTTTGCAGAGAGAAGAGGTTGGAGACAGTGGTGCAGAAGGACGGATGCAGAGCAAAAGTTGGATTCTGAGGTGCAGAAAAACAGTTACAGAGAGCAGAGGTTGGAGACTGGGGTGCAGAAGAATCATTGAAGAGAGCAGAGGTGGAGACTGGGCGGAAGAAGGATCGTTACAGAGAGAAAAGGTGGGAGACTGCGGTGCAGAAGGACTGTTACAGAGAGCACAGGTTGGAGACTGGGGTGCAGAAGGAATGTTGCAGAAAGCAGAGGTTGGAGACCTGGGTTCAAAAAGACTGTTACAGAGAGCAGAGGTTGGAGACTGTGATGCAGAAGGAGTGTTACAGAGAGCAGAGTGTGGAGAAGGGCTCCAGAAGGACTGTTACAGATCACAGAGTTTGGAGACTGGGTTTAAACGGATCTAACAGAGACAAGATGTTGGGGACCCAGGTGCAGAAGGACTGTTAGAGAGAGTAGAGGTTGGAGACTGAGGTGCAAAACGATCGTAGCAAAGAACTTCGTTTTAAGAAGGACTGGTGCAGAGAACACAGGTTGGAGACTGGGGTGCAGAAGGACTGTTGCAGAGAGCAGAGTTTGGAGACTTGGGTGCAGAAAGCTTGTTATAGAGAACAGACATTGGAGACTCGGGTCCAGAAGGCCTGTTACGGAGAGGAGAGTTGGGAGAAGTGGTACAGAAGGACTGTTAGAGAGGGCAGATTTGGAAGACTTGGTTGCAGAAGAATCTTAGAGAGAGCAGACGTTGGAGACTGAGGTGTAGAATGATCATTGCAGAGAGAAGAGGTTGGAGACTGGGGTGCATAAGGCCTGTTAAAGAGAGCAGAGGTTGAAGACTGGGGTGCAGAAGGAGTGTTATAGAGAGCAGAGTTAGGAGACTGGCTGGCAGAAGTATCTTACAGAGAACAGAGTTTGGAGACTGAGGTGCAGGAGGACTGTTACAGAGAGCAGTGGTTAGAGACTGGGGTTCTGACACATCGTGCAGAGAGAACAGGTTTCAGGCTGAGGTGTAGATCGACTGTTACAGAGAGAAGAGGTTTGAGACTGAGGTACAGAAGGACTGTTACAGAGAGCAAATTTTGGAGAATGTTTTGCAGAAGGATCTTACATAGAGCAGAGTTTGGAGACTGAGGTGCAGAAGGACTGTTACAGAGAGCAGATGTTGAATTCTGGGGTGCAGAAGGATTGTTGGCAAGAGCAAAATTTTCAGACTGAGGTGCAGAAGGACTTTTGCAGAGAGCAGATGTTGGAGACTGGGGTGCAGAAGGTTCGTTGCAGAGAGCAGAAGTTGGAGACTGCAGTACAGAAGAACTGTTGCAGAGAGCAGAGTTTGGAGACTTGGGTACACAAGAAGTTTTTCAGAGAGCAGATGTTGGATACTTTTCTTCAGAAGGACTGTTGCAGAGAGCAGAAGTTGGAGAATTGGTTGCAGAATGACTTTCGCTGAGAGTAGAGGTTGGAGACTGAGGTGCAGAAGGACGGACAAAAAAAGGCGAGTTTGAGGACTGGCGTGCAAAAGGACCTTTACAGAGAGTAGAGTTTGGATACTGCAGTACAGAAGGACTGTTACAGAGAGCAGAGTTCTGAGACTGTGGAGCAGAATGAGTGTTGCAAAGTACAGAGGTTGGAGACTGGGATGCAGTAGGACCGTTGCAGAAAGCAGAGGTTGGAGACTGGCGTGGAGAAGGAATATTACAGAGAGCAGAGTTTGGAAAATGGGGTCAGAAGGATCTTTCAGAGAGCAGAGTTTGGAGACTGGGGTGCAGAAAGATCGTTGCAGAGAACATAATTTGGACACTGGTTTGCAGAAGGACTGCTGCAGAGAGCAGATGTTGGAGTCTGGGGTTCAAAAGGACTCTTTCAGAGAGCAGTGGTTGAAGACTGAGGTGGGTATAGACTGTTACAGAGAACAGAGTTTGGAGACTGGGTTGCAGAAAGCCTGTTGCAGAGAGCAGAGGTTTAAGACTGAGGTACAGAAGGATCATTGCAGAGAGCAGAGTTGGAGACTTAGCTGCAGTAGGACTGTTACACAGAGCACACATTGCAGACTGGGGTGCAGAAGGAATTTTGCAGACAGCAGAGGTTGTAGACTGGGGTGCAGAGGGACTGATACAGAGAGTAGAGGTTGGAGACTGGGGTGAAGAAGACCATTAAAGAGAGAAGAGTTTGGAGACTGTGGTATGGAAGGACTGTTACAGAGAGTAGAGCTTGGCGACTGGGGTTCATAAGGAGTGTTGCAAAGAACAGAGTTTGGAGACTGAGGTGAAGAAGGACTGTTACAGAGAGCATTGTTTATAGACATGGTTGCAGAAGGATCTTACAGAGAGCAGAGATTGTAGACCGAGGTGAAGCAGGAGTGTTACAGATAGCAGAGGTAGGAGACTGGGTTTCAGAAGTATTGTTATAAAGAACAGACTTTGGAGACTGGGGTGCAGAAGGCCTGTTACGGATAAAAGAGATGGGAGAAGGCGTGCAGAAAGACTGTTACAGAATGCAGAGTTTGGAGACTGGGTTGCAGAAGGAACTTACAGAGAGCAGATGTTGAAGAGTGAGGTGCAGAGGGACTGTTACAGAGAGCAGAGTTTGGAAACTGGGGTGCAGAAGGACTGTTACAGATACCAGAGTTTGGAGACTGGGGTGTAGAAGGACTGTTGCAGAAACCAGAAGTTGGAATCTGGGGTGCTGACGGACTTTCAAAGAGAGCAGATGTAGGATTCTGAGCTGCAGAAGGACTGTTACAAAGAGCAGAAGTTTTGCGACTGGGGTGCAGAAGGACTTATACAGAGGTCAGATTTTTGAGACTGGGGTGCAGAAGGCCTGTTACAGAGAGCATAGGTTGGAGATTGGGTTGCAGAAGGGCTGTTACAGAGAGCAGAATTTTGTGTCTGGGTTGCAGAAGGATCTTACGTGGAGCAGAGTTAGGAGACTGGGGTGCAGAAGGATCGTTGAAGACAGCAGAGTTTCAAGACTGACGTTCAGAAAGACTGTTGCAGAGATCAGATTTTGGAGACTTGGGTGCAGAAGGACTGTTACAGAGAGCAGATGTTGGAGACTGGGTTTCAGAAGGATCCTTGCAGATAGCAGAGGTTGACACTGGGTAGCAGAAGGACTGTTACACAGAGCAGAGGTTGAAGACTGAGGTGAAGAAGGACAGTTACAGAGAGCAGATGTGGGAGACAGGGGTGCAGGACTGATACAGAGAAGAAGTTGAAGACTGAGGTACAGAAGGACTGTTACACAGAGAAGAGGTTGGAGACTCGGGTGCAAAAGGATTATTGCAGAGAGCAGAGTTTTCAGACTGAGGTACAGTAGAACTGTTGCAGAGAGAGGATGTTGGAGATTGGGGTGCACAAGGACTGGTTCAGCGAGCAGGGGTTGGAGACTGGGGTGCAGAGTGATCGTTGCAGAGAGCAGAGGTTGGACACTGGTGTGCAGAAGGACTGATACAGAGAGCAGAGTTTGGAGACTGGGGTGCAGAAGGTCTTTTACGGAGAGCAGAGTTTGGAAAGTGACGTGCCGAAAAAGTGTTACAGAGAACATAGTTTGGAGAATGGGTGGCAGAAGGATCTTACATAGAGCAGAGGTAGGTGACTGAGGTGTAGAAGCACTGTTACAGAGTGGAGAGTTTAGAGACTCAGGTGCAGAAAGACCGTTGCATAGAGCAGAGGTTGGAGACTGAGGTGCAGAAGGATTGTTACAGAGAGCAGAGGTTGGAGACTGGGGTCTAGAAGGACTGTAGCAGAGAGCTCAGGTTGAAGACTAAGGTGCAGAGGGACAGTTACACAGAGCACAGGTTGGAGACTGGGGTGCAGAAGGACTGATACATAAAGCAGAATTTGGAGACTCGGGTGTATAAGTACCCTCACAGAGAGCAGAGGTTGGAGAATGCAGTACAGAAGGACTGTTATAGAGAGCACAGGTTGAAGACTGGGGTGGAGAAGGACTGTTGCAGAGAGCAAATGTTAGAGACTGGGGTGCAAAAGGACTGTTGCAGAGAGCAGAGGATGGAGACTGGGGTGCAGAAGGACTGTTGCAGAGAGCAGAAGTGTCAGACTGAGTTGCAGAAGGACTGTTACAGAGGGTAGAATTTTGAGACTGTTGTGCAAAACGACTGATACAGACAGCAGAGGTTAGATACTGGGGTGCAAAAGAACTGATGTAGAGACCAGAAGTTGGAGACTGGGGTGCTGAAGGATTGTTGGGGCGAGTAGAGTATGGAGACTGGGGTGTAGAAGGACTGTTGCAGAGAGCAGTGTTTGAAGACTGCGGTGTAGAAAAACTTTTTTATAGAGAAGACATTCGAGACTGGGGTGCAGAAGGAACGTTTGTGGGAGCAGAGTATGGAGACTGGGGTCTAGAAGTACTGTTGCAGAGAGCAGAGGTTGGAGACTTGTTGCAGAAGGACTGTCTCAGATAGCAGATGTTGGAGACTTGTGTGCAGAAGGACTGTTGCATAGAGCAGAGGTTGGAGACTGAGCTACAAAAGGACTGTAAAAGAGAGCAGAAGTTGGAGACTGGGGTGCAGAAGAATTATTGCAGAGAGCAGAGTTTTAAGACTGAGGTACTTAAGAACTGTTGCAGAGAGCAGATATTGGAGATTGGGGTTCAGAAGAACTGTTTCAGTGAGCAGAGGTTTTAGACTAGTGTGCAGAAGGATCGTTGCAGAGAGCAGTGGTTGGAGACTGGTGTGCTGAAGGATGGTAGCAGAAAGCATTTTGAAGACTGAAGTGAAGAAGGATTGTAAGGAGAGCAGAGGTTGGTTACGTGGCTGCAGAAGGACTGATACAGAAAGCAGAGGTTGGAGACTGGGGTGCAGAAGGACTGTTGCAGAGAGCAGAGTTTGGAGACTGGGGTGGAGAAGGACTGTTGCAGAGAGCAGATTATGGAGACTTGGGTGCAGAAGAATCGGTGGTGCGAGCAGAGTATGGAGACTGGGGTGTAGAAAGACTGTTGCAGAGATCAGAGGTTGGAGTCTGAGGTGCAGAAGGACCATTGCAAAAAGCAGAGGTTGGAGACTGGGTTTCAGAAGGATCCTACAGAGAACAGAGTTTGGACACTGAGGTGCAGAAGGACTGTTGCAGAGAGGAGAGGTTGGAGATTGGGGCACAGAAGTACTTTTGCAGAGAACAGAGGTTGGATACTGAGGTGCAGAAAGACTGTTACACAGAGCAGAGGTTGGACACTGGTGTGCAGAATGACTGATACATTATGCAGATTTTGGAGTCTCGGGTGCAGAAAGACTGTTACAGACAGCAGAGGTTGGAGACTGCAGTACAGAAGGACTGTTACAGAGAGCAGAGGTTGAAGACTGGGGTACAGAGGAATTGTTGCAGAGAGCAGAGGTTGCAGAGTGAGGTGCAGAAGGACTGTTACAGAGAGTAAAATTTGGAGACTGTGGTGCAGAAGGACTGATACAAAAAGCAGAGGTTGGAGACGGGGGTGTAGAACGACTATTGCAGAGAGCAGATGTTGGAGATTTGGGTGCAAAAAGACTGTTTCAGAGAGCAGAGGTTGGAGACTGAGGTTTAGAAGGACTGTTACAAAGTGCAGATGTTTGAGACTGGGGTGAAAAAGGATCGTTGTAGAGAGCAGAAGTTGGAGAGTGAGGTGCAAAAAGATCATTGCAGAGAGCAGAGTTCAGAGACTGGGGTGCAGAAGCATCGTTACAGAGATCAGAGATTTGAGACTGGAATGCAGAAGGACTTTTACAGAAAGCACAGGTAGGAGATCCGGGTTCAGAAGGAATGTTAAAGAGAGCAGAGGTTGGAGACGAGGGTGCAGGAGGACTCTTGCAGAAAGCAGAGTTTGGAGACTGAGGTGCAGAAAGACTGTTAAAAAGAGCAGAGGTTGGAGACTGGTGTGCAGGAGGACTTATAGAGAAAGCATATGTTGTAGACTGGAGTGCAGAAGGTCGGATAAGAGAGCAGAGGTTGGAGACTGGGGTGAAGAACGACTGTTGCAGAGAACAGAGGTTGGAGACTAGAGTGCAGAAGCACCTTCGTAGAGAGCAGAGGTTGTAGACTGAGGTGCAGAATTTTTTTTACAGAGAGAAGAGTTTGGAGACTGCGGTGCAGAAGAACTGTTACAGAGAGTAGAGTTTGGAGACTCGGGTGCAGAAGGACCATTACAGAGAGCAGAGATTGGAGACTGGGGTACAAAAGGACTTTGACAGAGAGCAGATATTAGAGACTGGGGAGTGGAAGGACTGTTGCAAAAACATAGGTTTAAGACAGGGTTGTAGAAGGACCATTGCAGAGAGCTTGAAGAATGAGTTGATGAAAAATTGTAACAGAGCAGAGTTTGGAGACTGCGGTCCAGAAGAACTGTTAGAGAGTAGAGTTTGGAGACTGGGGTACAGAAGCATATTACAACGAGCAGAGGTTGGAGTCTTGGGTGAAAAAGGACTGCTGCAGGAGCAGAATTTGGAGACTGGGGTGCAGAAGGATTGTTACAAAGAGCAGAGGTTGGATACTGGGGTGAAGAAAGAGTTGTGCATAGAGCAGAAGTTGGAGATTTGGGTGCAGAAGAAACTGTTGCAGAGAGCAGAGTTTGGAAACTGAGGTGCAGAAGAACTGTTATAGAGAGCAGAAGATTGAGACAGGGGTGCAGAAGAAATGATTCAAAAAGCAGAGGTTGAAGACTGGGTTACAGGAGGACCATTACGGAGAGCAGAGGTTGGAGTCTCCAATACAGAAGGACTCTTACAAAGAGCAGAGTTAGAAGACTGGGGTGCAGAAGGACTGTTGCAGAGAGTAGATGATGGAGACTGGGGTCCATAAGGACTGTAGCAGAGAGCAGACGTTGGAGACAAAGGTGCAGAAGGACAGGTACACAGAGCAGAGTTTGGAGACTGGGGTGCAGAAAGACTGACAATAAAGCAGAATTTGGAGATTTGGGTGCCGAAGTATCCTTACAGAGAGCAGAGTTTAGAGAATGCAGTACAGAAGGACTCTTACAGAGAGCAGAGTTTGGAGACTGGGGTGGAGAATGACTGTTGCAGACAGCAGATGTTGGGGACTGGGGTGCAGAAGGAATGTTGCAGAGAGCAGAGGATGGAGCTTGAGGTGTAGAAGGTCTGTTGCAGAGAGCAGACGTTGGAGACAGGTGTACAGAAGGGTCGTTTGGGCGAGCAGAGTATGGAGACTGGGGTGTAGAAGGACTGTTGCAGAGAGCAGAGGTTGGAGACTGGGGTTCGAAGGACTGTTTCAGAGAGCAGATTTTGGAGACTTGGGTGCACAAGGACTGTTGCATAGAGCAGAGGTTGGAAAATGCAGTACAAAAGAACTGTTACAAAGAGCAGAGATTGGAGACTCGGGAGGAGAATGACTGTTGAAGAGAGCAGATGTTGGACACTGGGGTGCAAAAGGACTGCTGCAGAGAGGAGAAGATGGAGACTGGGGTGAAAAAGGAATGTTGCAGAGACCAGAGGTTGCAGACTGATTTGCAGAAGGACTGATGTAGAGAACAGATGTTGGGGCCTGGGGTGCAGAAGGATCGTTTAGGCTAGCAGAGTATGGAGACTAGGGTGTAGAAGGACTTTTGCAGAGAGCAGATGTTGGAGACTTGGGTGCAGAAGGACTGTTGCATAGAGCAGTGATTGGAGACTGAGGTACAGAAGGACTGTTACAGAGAGCAGAGGTTGGATACTGGGGTGCAGATGGATTATTGCAGAGAGCAGAGTTTTCAGACTGAGGTACAGAAGAACTGTTGCAGGAAGCTGATGTTGGAGACTGGGGTTCACAAGAAGTGTTGCAGCTAGCAGATGTTTGAGCCTGGTGTGCAGAAGGATTGTTGCAGAGAGCAGAGTTTGGAGACTGAGGTGAAGAAGGATCGTTGCAGAGAGCAGAGGTTTGAGACTGGGTGCAGAAGGATCATTACAGAGAGCAGAGTTTGGAGACTGGGGTGCAGAAGGACTTTTATAGAGAGCACAGTTTGGAGACTTGGGTGCAGAAGGAATGTTGCAGAGAGCAGAGGTTGGAGATTTGTTTGCAGAAGGACTGTTGCAGATAGCAGAGGTTGGAGACTTAGGTGCAGAAGGACTGTTTCAGAGAGCAGAGTTTAAAGACTGGGGTGCAGAAGGACTGTTACAGAGAGGAGACGTTGGAGACTGGGTTTCAGAATGATCTTACATTGAAAGAGTTTGGAGACTGAGGTGCAGAAGGACTGTTACAGAGAGCGGAGGTTCGAGACTGAGGTGCAGAAGGATCGTTACAAAGAGCAGACGTTGGAGACTGGTGTGCAGACGGACTTTTACAGAGAGCAATGGTTTGATACTGGGGTGCAGAAGGAATGTTGCAGAGAGCTGAGGTTGGAGACTGAGGTTCAGAAGGACTATTGCTGAGAGTAGAGGTTGGAGATTGGCGTGCAAAAGGACTGTTGCATAGAGCAGAGGTTTTAGACTGCGATGTAGAAAAACTGTTGCAGAGAGTAGAGTTTGGAAATTGGGGTCCAGAAGGAGTGTAGCAGAGAGCAGAGAATGGAGACTAAGGTGCAGAAGTACAGTTACACAGAGCACAGTTTGGAGACTGGGGTGCAGAAAGACTTATACAGAAAGCAGAGGTTGGAGACTCAGGTGCAGAAGTACCCTTACCGAGAGCAGAGTATGGAGAATGCAGTACAGTTGGACTGATACAGAGAGCAGAGGTTGGAGACTGGCGTGGAGAATTACTGTTGCAGAGAGCAGATGATGGAGACTGGGGTGCAAGAGGACTGTCGCACAGAGTAGAGGATGGATACTGTGGTGCAGAAGGACTTTTGCAAAGAGCAGAGTTTGCAGACTGAGTTGCAGAAGGACTGTTAGAGAGAGAAGAGTTTGGAGATGGTGGTGCAAAACGACTGATACAGAAAGCAGAGGTTGGATACTGGGGTGCATGAGGACCCTTACAGAGAACAGAGGTTGGAGACGGCGGTACAGAAGGACTGTTACAGAGAGCCAAGTTTGGATACTGGGGTGCAGAAGAACTGATGTAGAGAACAAAGGTTGGAGACTGGGGTGCAGAAGAATCGTTGGTGCGAGCAGAGTACGGAGACTAGGGTGTAGAAGGACTGTTGCAAAGAGCAGAGTTTTCATATTGACGTAGAAAAGAACTGTTGCAGGAAGCAGATGTTGGAGACTGGGGTTCACAAGGACTGTTGCAGCGAGCAGAGGTTTGAGACTGGGGTGCAGAAGGATCGTTGCAAAAAGCAGAGGTTGGAGACTGAGATGCAGAAGGAATGTTGCAGAAAGCAGAGTTTGGAGACTGAGGTGCAGAAGGACTGTTGCAGAGAGTGGAGGTTAGAGTCTGAGGTGCAGAAGGATCGTTACAAATTGCAGAGGTTAGAGACTGGGG
>NW_027523816.1:0-40330 GCF_052094955.1 Ictidomys tridecemlineatus | reverse complement strand
CCCTAAGCAGAGACTGGCGAGAATCACTTTTATGGAAAAAGCCTGCCAAGCTTCCAAAAAACTACGAGTTGTCTGAAATCTTAGCAAACACTTTTTCACCCAATCTTGATGATACTTTCAGGTAATGATCAGTTCACATATCCCACTTGGCTCGCCAAATTTCGTTCTTCTAGGTTAAACCGTTCCTTGGCAGTAACCGGTTTCATTTTGAGGTTTCACTCTGTTTTCTCCTATAGGGATACATGTATTTGGAACTCTAAATCCAACACGGTTTGTGCTAGCTCTTTGAAACTTGACAGAATAAAGCAGTTTCAAGTTCTAGCTCTATGGTTTGTTTGCTGTTGATGTAGCCCTAAGCAGAGACTGGCGAGGATCACTTTCATGGAAAGGGCCTGCCAAGCTTCCAAAAAGTACGAGTTGCCTGCAATCTCAGCAAACACTTTTTCACCCAATCTTGAAGATACTTTCAGGTAATGATCAGTACACATATCCCACTTGGCTCGCCAAATTTCGTTCTTCTAGGTTAAACCGTTCGTTGGCAGTAACCAGTTTCATTTTGAGGTTTCACTCTGTTTTCTCCTATAGGGATACATGTATTTGGAACTCTAAAGCAAACACGGTTTGTGCTAGCTCTTTGAAACTTGACACAATAAAGCAGTTTCAAGTTCTAGCTCTATGGTTTGTTTGCTGTTAATGTAGCCCTAAGCAGAGACTGGCGAGGATCACTTTCATGGAAAGGGCCTGCCAAGCTTCCAAAAACTACGAGTTGCCTGAAATCTCAGCAAACACTTTTTCACCCAATCTTGATGATACTTTCAGGGAATGATCAGTACACCAAGCCCACTTGGCTCACCAAATTTCGTTCTTCTAGGTTAAACCGTTTGTTGGCAGTAACCGGTTTCATTTTGAGGTTTCAATCTGTTTTCTCCTACAGGGATACATGTATTTGGAACTCTAAATCAATCACGGTTTGTGCTAGCTCTTTGAAACTTGACCCAATAAAGCAGTTTTAAGTTCTCTTTCTATGGTTTGTTTGCTGTTGATGTAGCCCTAAGCAGAGACTGGCGAGAATCACTTTTATGGAAAAAGCCTGCCAAGCTTCCAAAAAACTACGAGTTGCCTGAAATCTCAGCAAACACTTTTTCACCCAATCTTGATGATACTTTCAGGTAATGATCAGTACACCAAGCCCACTTGGCTCGCCAAATTTCGTTCTTCTAGGTTAAACCGTTCCTTGGCAGTAACCGGTTTCATTTTGAGGTTTCACTCTGTTTTCTCCTATAGGGATACATGTATTTGGAACTCTAAATCAAACACGGTTTGTGCTAGCTCTTTGAAACTTGACACAATAAAGCAGTTTCAAGCTCTAGCTCTATGGTTTGTTTGCTGTTGATGTAGCCCTAAGCAGAGACTGGCGAGGATCACTTTCATGGAAAGGGCCTGCCAAGCTTCCAAAAAAGTACGAGTTGCATGCAATCTCAGCAAACACTTTTTCACACAATCTTGATGATACTTTCAGGTAATGATCAGTACACTAAGCCCACTTGGCTCGCCAAATTTCGTTCTTCTAGGTTAAACCGTTCGTTGGCAGTAACCAGTTTCATTTTGAGGTTTCACTCTGTTTTCTCCTATAGGGATACATGTATTTGGAACTCTAAATCCAACACGGTTTGTGCTAGCTCTTTGAACCTTGACACAATTAAGCAGTTTCAAGTTCTATCTCTATGGTTTGTTTGCTGTTGATGTAGCCCTAAGCAGATAGTGGCGAGAATCACTTTCATGGAAATTGCCTGCCAAGCTTCGAAAAAACTACGAGTTGCCTGAAATCTCTGCAAATACTTTTTCACCCAATCTTGATGATACTTTCAGGTAATGATCAGTACACCAAGCCCACTTGGCTCGCAAATTTGTTCTTCTAGGTTAAACCGTTCGTTGGCAGTAACCGGTTTCATTTTGAGGTTTCACTCTGTTTTCTCCTATAGGGATACATGTATTTGGAACTCTAAATCAAACACGGTTTCTGCTAGCTCTTTGAAACTTGACACAATAAAGCAGTTTCAACTTCTATCTCTATGGTTTGTTTGCTGTTGATGTAGCCCTAAGCAGAGACTGGCGAAAATCCCTTTCATGGAAAGGGTTTGCCAAGCTTCCAGAAAACTACGAGTTTCCTGAAATCTCAGCAAACATTTTTTCACCCAATCTTGATGATTCTTTCAGGTAATGATCAGTACACCAAAACCACTTTGCTCACCAAATTTCGTTCTTCTAGGTTAAACCGTTCGTTTGCAGTAACCGTTTTCATTTTTAGGTTTCACTCTGTTTTCTCCTATAGGGATACATGTATTTGGAACTCTAAATCAAACACGGTTTCTGCTAGCTATGTGAAACTTGACACAATAAAGCAGTTTCAAGATCTATCTCTTGGCTTGTTTGCTGTTGATGTAGCCCTAAGCAGAGACTGGCGAAAATCACCTTCATTTAAAGGGGTTGCCAAGCTTCCAAAAAACTACGAGTGCCTGAAATCTCAGCAAACATTTTTTCACCCAATCTTGATGATTCTTTCAGGTAATGATGAGTACACCAAAACCACTTGGCTCACCAAAAGTCATTCTTCTAGGTTAAACCGTTCGTTTGAAGTAACCGTTTTCATTTTTAGGTTTCACTCTGTTTTTTCCTATAGGGATACATGTATTTGGAACTCTAAATCAAACACGGTTTCTGCTAGCTCTTTGAAACTGGACAAAATAAAGCAGTTTCACGTTCTATCTCTATGGTTTTTTTGTTGTTGATGTAGCCCTAAGCAGAGACTGGCGAAAATCACCTTCATGTAAAGGGTTTGCCAAGCTTCCAAAAAACTACGAGTTGCCTGAAATGTCAGCACACATTTTTTCACCCAATCTTCATGATTCTTTCAGGTAATGATCAGTACATCAAAACCACTTGGCTCACCAAATTTCGTTCTTCTAGGTTAAACCGTTCGTTTGCAGTAACCGTTTTCATTTTTAGGTTTCAATCTGTTTTCTCCTATAGGGATACATGTATTTGGAACTCTAAATCAAAAACGGTTTCTGCTAGCTCTTTGAAACTTGACACAATAAAGCAGTTTTTAAGTTCTCTTTCTATGGTTTGTTTGCTGTTGATGTAGCCCTAAGCAGAGACTGGCGAGAATCACTTTCATGGAAAAAGCCTGCAATGCTTCCAAAAAACTACGAGTTGCCTGAAATCTCAGCAAACACTTTTTCACCCAATCTTGAAGATACTTTCAGGTAATGATCAGTACACCAAGCCCACTTGGCTTGCCAAATTTCGTTCTTCTAGGTTAAACCGTTCCTTGGCAGTATCCAGTTTCATTTTGAGGTTTCACTCTGTTTTCTCCTATAAGGATACATGTATTTGGAACTGTAAATCAAACACGGTTTGTGCTAGGTCTTTGAAACTTGACACAATAAAACAGTTTCAAGTTCTAGCTCTATGGTTTGTTTGCTGTTGATGTAGCCCTAAGCAGAGACTGGCGAGGATCACTTTCATGGAAAGGGCCTGCCAAGCTTCCAAAAAGTACGAGTTGCCTGCAATCTCAGCAAACACTTTTTCACCCAATCTTGATGATACTTTCAGGTAATGATCAGTACACATATCCCACTTGGCTCGCCAAATTTCGTTCTTCTAGGTTAAACCGTTCGTTGGCAGTAAGCAGTTTCATTTTGAGGTTTCACTCTGTTTTCTCCTATAGGGATACATGTATTTGGAACTCTAAATCAAACACGGTTTGTGCTAGCTCTTTGAAACTTGACACAATAAAGCAGTTTCAAGTTCTAGCTCTATGGTTTGTTTGCTGTTGATGTAGCCCTAAGCAGAGACTGGCGAGAATCACTTTCATGGAAAGGGTTTGCCAAGCTTCCAAAAACTACGAGATGCCTGAAGTCTCAGCAAACAGTTTTTCACCCAATCTTGATGATACTTTCAGGGAATGATCAGTACACCAAGCCCACTTGGCTCGCCAAATTTCGTTCTTCTAGGTTAAACCGTTCGTTGGCAGTAACCTGTTTCATTTTGAGGTTTCACTCTGTTTTCTCCTACAGGGATACATGTATTTGGAACTCTAAATCAAACACGGTTTGTGCTAGCTCTTTGAAACTTGACACAATAAAGCAGTTTTAAGTTCTCTTTCTATGGTTTGTTTTCTGTTGATGTAGCCCTAAGCAGAGACTGGCGAGGATCACTTGCATGGAAAGGGCCTGCCAAGCTTCCAAAAAAGTACGAGTTGCATGCAATCTCAGCAAACACTTTTTCACCCAATCTTGATGATACTTTCAGGTAATGATCACTACCCCAAGCCCACTTGGCTCGCCAAATTTCATTCTTCTAGTTTAAACCGTTCGTTGGCAGTAACCGGTTTCATTTTGAGGTTTCACTCTGTTTTCTCCTATAGGGATACATGTATTTGGAACTCTAAATCCAACACGGTTTGTACTAGCTCTTTGAAACTTGACACAATAAAGCAGTTTCAAGTTCTATCTCTATGGTTTGTTTGCTGTTGATGTAGCCCTAAGCAGAGACTGGCGAAAATCCCTTCCATGGAAAGGGTTTGCCAAGTTTCCAAAAAACTACGAGTTGCCTGAAAACTCAGCAAACATTTTTTCACCCAATCTTGATGATTCTTTCAGGTAATGATGAGTACACCAAAACCACTTGGCTCACCAAATGTCGTTCTTCTAGGTTAAACCGTTCGTTTGCAGTAACCGTTTTCATTTTTAGGTTTCACTCTGTTTTTTCCTATAGGGATACATGTATTTGGAACTCTAAATCAAACACGGTTTGTGCTAGCTCTTTGAAACTGGACAAAATAAAGCAGTTTCAAGTTCTATCTCTATGGTTTGTTTGCTGTTGATGTAGCCCTAAGCAGAGACTGGCGAAAATCACCTTCATTTAAAGGGGTTGCCAAGCTTCCAAAAAACTACGAGTTGCCTGAAATGTCAGCACACATTTTTTCACCCAATCTTGATGATTCTTTCAGGTAATGATCAGTACACCAATCCCACTAGGCTCGGCAAATTTCGTTCTTCTAGGTTAAACCGTTCGTTTGTAGTAACCGTTTTCATTTTTAGGTTTCAATCTGTTTTCTCCTATAAAGATACATGTATTTGGAACTCTAAATCAAACACGGTTTGTGCTAGCTCGTTGAAACTTGACACAATAAAGCAGTTTCAAGTTCTATCTCTATGGTTTGTTTGCTGTTGATGTAGCCCTAAGCAGAGACTGGCGAGAAACACTTTCATGGAAAAAGCCTGCCAAGCTTCCAAAAAACTACGAGTTGCCTGAAATCTCAGCAAACACTTTTTCACCCAATCTTGATGATACTTTCAGGTAATGATCAGTACAGCAAGCCCACTTGGCTCGCCAAATTTCGTTCTTCTAGGTTAAACCGTTCCTTGGCAGTAACCGGTTTCATTTTGAGGTTTCACTCTGTTTTCTCCTATAGGGATACATGTATTTGGAACTCTAAATCCAACACGGTTTGTGCTAGCTCTTTGAAACTTGACACAATAAAGAAGTTTCAAGTTCTATCTCTATGGTTTGTTTGCTGTTGATGTAGCCCTAAGCAGAGAGTGGCGAGAATCACTTTCATGGAAATTGCCTGCCAAGCTTCGAAAAAACTACGAGTTGCCTGAAATCTCAGCAAATACTTTTTCACCCAATCTTGATGATACTTTCAGGTAATGATCAGGACACCAATCCCACTTGGCTCTCCAAATTTCGTTCTTCTAGGTTAAACCGTTCGTTGGCAGTAACCGGTTTCATTTTGAGGTTTCACTCTGTTTTCTCCTATAGGGATACATGTATTTGGAACTCTAAATCAAACACGGTTTCTGCTAGCTCTTTGAAACTTGACACAATAAAGCAGTTTCAAGTTCTATCTCTATGGTTTGTTTGCTGTTGATGTAGCCCTAAGCAGAGACTGGCGAAAATCACTTTCATGGAAAGGGTTTGCCAAGCTTCCAAAAAACTACGATTTGCCTGAAATCTCAGCAAACATTTTTTCACCCAATCTTGATGATTCTTTCAGGTAATGATCAGTACACCAAAACCACTTGGCTCACCAAATTTCGTTCTTCTAGGTTAAACCGTTCGTTTGCAGTAACTGTTTTCATTTTTAGGTTTCACTCTGTTTTCTCCTATAGGGATACATGTATTTGGAACTCTAAATCAAACACGGTTTCTGCTAGCTATGTGAAACTTGACACAATAAAGCAGTTTCAAGATCTATCTCTTGGCTTGTTTGCTGTTGATGTAGCCCTGAGCAGAGACTGGCGACAATCACTTTCATGGAAAGGGGTTGCCAAGCTTCCAAAAAACTACGAGTTGCCTGAAATCTCAGCAAACATTTTTTCACCCAATCTTGATGATTCTTTCAGGTAATGATCAGTACACCAAAAGCACTTGGCTCACCAAATGTCGTTCTTCTAGGTTAAACCGTTCGTTTGCAGTAACCGTTTTCATTTTTAGGTTTCACTCTGTTTTTTCCTATAGGGATACATGTTTTTGGAACTCTAAATCAAACACGGTTTGTGCTAGCTCTTTGAAACTGGACAAAATAAAGCAGTTTCAAGTTCTATCTCTATGGTTTGTTTCCTGTTGATGTAGCCCTAAGCAGAGACTGGCGAAAATCACCTTCATTTAAAGGGGTTGCCAAGCTTCCAAAAAACTACGAGTTGCCTGAAATGTCAGCACACATTTTTTTTATCCCAATCTTGATGATTCTTTCAGGTAATGATCAGTACATCAAAACCACTTGGCTCACCAAATTTCGTTCTTCTAGGTTAAACCGTTCGTTTGTAGTAACCGTTTTCATTTTTAGGTTTCAATCTGTTTTCTCCTATAGGGATACATGTATTTGGAACTCTAAATCAAACACGGTTTGTGCTAGCTCTTTGAAACTTGACACAATAAAGCAGTTTCAAGTTCTATCTCTATCGTTTGTTGGCTGTTGATGTAGCCCTAAGCAGAGACTGGCGAATTTCACTTTCATTTAAAGGGGTTGCCAAGCTTCCAAAAAACTACAAGTTTCCTGAAATCTCAGCAAACATTTTTTTACCCAATCTTGATGATTCTTTCAGGTAATGATCAGTACAGCAAAACCACTTGGCTCACCAAATTTCATTCTTCTAGGTTAAACCGTGCGTTTGCAGTAACCGTTTTCATTTTTAGGTTTCACTCTGTTTTCTCCTATAGGGATACATGTATTTGGAACTCTAAATCAAACACGGTTTGTGCTAGCTCTTTGAAACTTGACACAATAAAGCAGTTTCAAGTTCTAGCTCTATGGTTTGTTTGCTGTTGATGTAGCCCTAAGCAGAGACTGGCGAGAATCACTTTCATGGAAAGGGCCTGCCAAGCTTCCAACAAATTCCGAGTTGCCTGAAATCTCAGCAAACACTTTTTCACCCAATCTTGATGATACTTTCAGGTAATGATCAGTACACCAATCTCACTTGGCTCGCCAAATTTCGTTCTTCTATGTTAAACCGTTCGTTGGCAGTAACCGGTTTCATTTTGAGGTTTCACTCTGTTTTCTCCTATAGGGATACATGTATTTGGAACTCTAAATCAAACACGGTTTGTGCTAGCTCTTTGAAACTTGACACAATAAAGCAGTTTCAAGTTCTATCTCTATGGTTTGTTTGCTGTTGATGTAGCCCTAAGCAGAGACTGGCGAGAATCACTTTCATGGAAAGGGCCTGCCAAGCTTCCAAAAAACTACGAGTTGCCTGAAATCTCAGCAAACACTTTTTCACCCAATCTTGATGATACTTTCAGGTAATGATCAGTACACCAATCCCACTTGGCTCGCCAAATTTCGTTCTTCTATGTTAAACCGTTCGTTGGCAGTAACCGGTTTCATTTTGAGGTTTCACTCTGTTTTCTCCTATAGGGATACATGTATTTGGAAGTCTAAATCAAACACGGTTTGTGCTAGCTCTTTGAAACTTGACACAATAAAGCAGTTTCAAGTTCTATCTCTATCGTTTGTTGGCTGTTGATGTAGCCCTAAGCAGAGACTGGCGAAAATCACTTTCATTTAAAGGGGTTGCCAAGCTTCCAAAAAACTACGAGTTTCCTGAAATGTCAGCAAACATTTTTTCACCCAATCTTGATGATTCTTTCAGGTAATGATCAGTACACCAAAACCACTTGGCTCACCAAATTTCGTTCTTCTAGGTTAAACCGTTCGTTTGCAGTAACCGTTTTCATTTTTAGGTTTCACTCTGTTTTCTTCTATAGGGATACATGTATTTGGAACTCTAAATCAAACACGGTTTGTGCTAGGTCTTTGAAACTTGACACAATAAAGCAGTTTCAAGTTCTATCTCTATGGTTTGTTTGCGGTTGATGTAGCCCTAAGCAGAGACTGGCGAGAATCACTTTCATGGAAAGGGCCTGCCAAGCTTCCAAAAAACTACGAGTTGCCTGAAATATCAGCAAACACTTTTTCACCCAATCTTGATGATACTTTCAGGTAATGATCAGTTCACATATCCCACTTGGCTTGCCAAATTTCGTTCTTCTAGGTTAAACCGTTCATTGGCAGTAACCAGTTTCATTTTGAGGTTTCACTCTGTTTTCTCTTTTAGGGATACATGTAATTGGAACTCTAAATCAAACACGGTTTGTGCTAGCTCTTTGAAACTTGACACAATAAAGCAGTTTCAAGTTCTGGCTCTATGGTTTGTTTGCTGTTGATGTAGCCCTAAGCAGAGACTGGCGAGAATCACTTTCATGGAAAGGGCCTGCCAAGCTTCAAAAAAATACAAGTTGCCTGAAATCTCAGCAAACACTTTTTCACCCAATCTTGATGATACTTTCAGGTAATGATCAGTACACCAATCCCACTTGGCTCGCCAAATTTCGTACTTCTAGGTTAAAACGTTCGTTGGCAGTAACCGGTTTCATTTTGAGGTTTCACTCTGTTTTCTCCTATAGGGATACATGTATTTGGAACTCTAAATCAAACACGGTTTGGTTTAGCTCTTTGAAACTTGACTCGATAAAGCAGTTTCAAGTTCTATCTCTATGGTTTGTTTGCTGTTGATGTAGCCCTAAGCAGAGACTGGCGAGAATCACTTTCATGGAAAGGGCCTGCCAAGCTTCCAACAAACTCCGAGTTGCCTGAAATCTCAGCAAACACTTTTTCACCCAATCTTGATGATACTTTCAGGTAATGATCAGTACACCAAGCCCACTTGGCTCGCCAAATTTCGTTCTTCTAGGTTAAACCGTTCGTTGGCAGTAACCGGTTTCATTTTGAGGTTTTACTCTGTTTTCTCCTATAGAATTACATGTATTTGGAACTGTTGAGAGCCACAGCCAAAGGGGCCCCAGCAAACTTCCAGCTGCCAGCAAGCTTCAGACTGCCCCAGCAACATCTAGCTGATTGGCTCCTCTGCGGTGATGTTCATTGGGCTGTTTCCCTGCCCTTCAGACTGCCAGCTGATGATTGGCTCACAGCTGCCCCAGCAACATCTAGCTGATTGGCTCCTCCACGGAGCTGCTCATTGGGTGACTTCTTTGGCTCTGCCCATGCAACCCAGCCAATCGGCTCAAGGGGAGAGAGGCTTGTGGAAGCCGGTGGTGGCAGTTGGGCTCTGAGGGTTTTTCCCTGGAGCTGTTTTGTTTGGCGTTTGTAGTTCTAAAAATAAAGTTAGTTTCTTTTTGACAAGTGGCTCCTGATTTGTGCCAAGCCAGACTTCGGCATTTGGTGGCTCGCACGGGGAGCAACTGAGGGTAAGTAAACTGCTCGCCCCTGAGGTCAGGGCGAGAGGATGGGGAGCCATTCTAAGTCTCCTCTTTTGTTTTGCTTCGTTTTTGTTTTAACTTTTCTGTCCCTGGAGATGAGTAAGAGGGAAGAAAAACCACTCACATCTGAGGAAAAACTATTTGCGTTTGAGGAACAGATAGGGAGAAAGGACGGATACATATGTCAGGAGGATAGAAAGGCTGTTATAATGATTTTGTGTGGTTCCCTTTTTATTGGATTCTGTCTCGGTTTTATTTGCTGTTATCTTGCTGGGTTGTATTATAGTAGAAATACGGGATCAGCAATTAGTAAAAAACAAACCGAAAGAGTGTTAAGTAAATTGTTAAAGGAAGGAAGCTTCCCAGTAAAATCAAGAGCAGTCAGGGCATACGTTGATGTAATACAAGAATATAGCCCATGGCTTTTTAAGGAGGAGTTGTTAGATATATCACAATGGAACCATCATGGTGAAGATTTAAAAAGAATAGAAAAGAACAGCCCAGGGACTCTGCCAGTTGGCACATTGACATTGTGGACGTACATATCTGATTTGCTTAGTCCAAAGCCTTCAGTTCAGACAGAGGTAGAGGAAGAAGAAGACATATTGATTCAAGTAGAAGAGGAAGTCTCTCAAGTTAGTCAGACAGAGGAAAAGATTCAAGTAAAAGCTCGAGCTAGTCAGAAAGAGGAAAAGATTCAAGTAAAAGAGAAGGTCTTTCGAGATAGTGAGACAGAGGAAGAAAGTTTAGAGCAGAAAAATCTATCAGGGGAAAAGTTAAAACAGGAGACTGCTAATAAGACCCTTTTATTAGAGAGCGTAAGTGTCCAACCAACAGCACCGCCTCTACAGGAGACTGCTACTAATAGCATTCTATCACCAGAGGGCGTAAGTGTTCAACCAACAGCGCCACCTCTACTAGAGACTGCTACTAACAGCACTCTATCACCAGAGGGCATATGTGTCCAGTCAACAGCACCACCTCCATATGCTAAGAGACTCCCAACCCCCGCAGTTGATAGTTGGGATCCTGAGACAGGATCTCAAGTATGCCCTGTATTTGAGGTAGGAGGGCAGCGAACTTACCAGGGTTTAAATTTCAAATCAGTGAAGGAGCTAAAAGAGGCTGTAGCAACCTATGGTCCTCAAGCACCCTTCACTGTAAGCTTGGTCGAATCCATTACCAACTTAAGCATGACGCCAGCAGATTGGGCTAGTTTGTGTAAAGCTGTGCTAAATGGAGGACAATACCTGTTATGGAAGGTTGCCAATGAGGAATTTTGCAAAGAGACGGCTAGTCGAAATGCAGCAGCTGGTTATCCTCAGAGAAATCTAGATATGTTGTTAGGAAAGGGACCTTATGAGGATCGGCAGCAACAACTTGCATATGATCCTGGTGTATATTTACAAATTGCTGTAGATGCAGTTAGGGCATGGAAGACTTTACAAGAACATGGAGGTTTACAAGGTCAATTATCTAAGATAATACAAGGAGCTAATGAACCTTACGCTGAATTTGTAGATAGGCTTGTTCAAACAGCTACCAGAGTTTTTGGGAATACAGAACAAGCAATGCCATTTATAAAACAACTGGCTTATGACCAAGCGAATCGTTGGTGTAGAGATATCATTAGACCATGGAAACAGGAAGATTTAAACACATATATTAAATTATGTAGAGACATTATTGAACAAGGGCAAATTGTGGCAGCTGCAGTAAAACAAGCTTTAGATGCCAGAGACATTAATGAACAAGGGCAAATTGTGGCAGCTGCAGTAAAACAGGCTTTAGATGCCAGAGACATTAATGAACAAGGGCAAATTGTGGCAGCTGCAGTAAAACAGGTTTTAGATGCCAGAGACATTAATGAACAAGGGCAAATTGTGGCAGCTGCAGTAAAACAGGCTTTAGATGCCAGGCCAAGAACATGCTACAATTGTCAACAAACAGGACATTTTAAAAGGAATTGCCCCATAGGAGGAGGGTTTAACAAAACTAGGTATCAAACAAGTAGAATACCGGGTATTTGCCACGATGCCGTAGAGGGAGACATTGGGCTAATGAATGCCGTTCTCAAACCACCATAGAGGGTACTCCATTACATTGGGCTAATGAATACCGTCCTCAAACCACCATAGAGGGTACTCCATTATCAAAAAACGAACAAGGACAGGGTGTTTATCCACAATATCGTGGACAAAGGCATCGGGCTCCGTTGCCAAAAAATGGACAGGGGGCCCCAATGCTCCGGGGCCCCAAACCACAAATATACGGAGCACTGGAGGAACCCAGCAACCCCATCAAGGTAGTGCCCAGCACATCAGATCCCTCATCAGACAAACCAGAGGGAGCGCAGGGTTGGACATCTGCGCCTCCACCAAATCAGTACTAACTCCAGAGATGGGAGTTCAAATCATTCCCACAGGGGTAAAAGGACCTCTTCCCAAAGGAACAGTAGGCTTATTATTGGGACGCAGCTCTTCTACTCTAAAAGGACTTTTGAGGGGCTGGGGATGTGGCTCAAGCGGTAGCGCGTTCGCCTGGCATGCGTGCGGCCCGGGTTCAATCCTCAGCACCACATACCAACAAAGATGTTGTGTCCGCCGAGAACTAAAAAATAAAGATTAAAAATTCTCTCTCTCTCTCTCTCTCTCCCCTCTCACTCTCTCTTTAAAAAAAAAAAAAAAATAAAAAATAAAAAAAAAAAAAATAAAAGGACTTTTGATAAGTCCTGGGGTAATTGATTCCAATTATGAAGGTGAAATAAAAATTATAGCCAGTTCTCCAAAGGGTATATCAGTAATTTCACCAGGAGATAGAATAGCACAGTTACTAATAATACCAAGCCTACATGATAAATTTTCCAGTCATGTTGTAGAAAGAGGTTCCAAGGGATTAGGCTCCACAGGTGTAGATTGGGCTATGCTTTCTTTAAATTTAGATTCTCGCCCCATGCTAAAACTAAATATTCAAGGACATGAATTTAATGGGCTATTGGATACAGGTGCAGATATTAGCATCATCTCTCGTCAAGAATGGCCAAAACATTGGCCATTACAACAAGCCACTCAATCGCTTCGAGGCCTAGGAGTGGCGACTAATCCCGATAGAAGTGCAATGCTATTAGATTGGAAGGATCCTGAAGGATGTGAAGGAACTATACAGCCATATGTATTGGATCATCTTCCCGTAAATTTATGGGGACGAGATGTCTTAGATCAATTAGGTTTGACATTAACAAATAATATCAATCAAAATGCACCCACTATTATGGCTAGACAAGGTTTTAGGAAAGGAAAAAGATTAGAAAGACAAGAACAATGTATAGCAGCACCAATACAAATAGATCAAGGAACAGACAGACATGGGTTGGATTTTCACAAAGGGCCACTGAGACAATAAAAATTACATGGAAATCAGAAAGGCCAGTATGGGTTCCTCAGTGGCCCTTGACTAAAGAAAAGACACAAGTAGCCCATGATCTGGTCAAACAACAATTAGCGGAAGGACATATACAACCTTCTGTATCTCCCCATAATACTCCCATTTTTGTCATCAAAAAGAAATCTGGTAAATGGAGATTACTGCAAGATTTAAGAGCCATTAACAATGAAATGGTCATTATGGGACCTGCTCAATCGGGGATTCCTCAATTGTCTGCTTTGCCAAAAACCTGGTATCTTTTAGTTATAGATATTAAAGATTGTTTTTTTTCAATTCCAATTCATCCTGAGGATAGTCCACGTTTTGCATTTACTATCCCTGCACTAAATCATGAAGGTCCTGATCAGAGATATGAATGGAAAGTACTCCCTCAAGGGATGGCTAACAGTCCAACTATGTGTCAAATTTATGTTAACAAAGTAATCCAGCCACTTAGAAATCAAAATCCTGAACTACAAATATTTCATTATATGGATGATGTATTATTAGCACACAAAGCTAAAAACTCATTGCTAGAATGTTATGCCACACTTACAAACTTATTAAAAAATTATAATCTAGAGATAGCAATAGATAAAGTACAATTAAATTTTCCAATTAATTATTTAGGAGTTCTATTATCCTCAACCATGGTCCGTCCACCAAAAATTCAAATACGAGTTGATCAACTCAAATCACTTAATGACTTTCAAAAGTTATTAGGAGACATAAATTGGATAAGGCCTTATCTAGGTATTCCAACAGGAGAATTGGGACCTTTATTTGATATCCTAAAAGGTCCATCAGATCCAAATTCACCCCGAATGTTAACGCCTGAAGCAAGAAAGGCATTAAAAATCATTGAAACATATATGGAAAATATGCATTTGGATAGAATTGATATAAGTTTGCCTTTATTATTTATTGTACTACCAACAAAATATTCCTACAGGAGTATTTTGGCAAGAAGGTCCATTATTATGGATACATTTATCTTATTCTCCTAACACTATTCTTACTAGGTATCCTGAGGCTGTAGGACAATTAATACTCAAAGGAATAAAAACAGCAAAGGCAGTGTTTGGAATTTCTCCCCATAAAATTATTACTCCATATACTATGAATCAAATTGATGAATTAGCTAATGAGTTAAATACTTGGGCAATAATAATGTGCAAATCTAATGTTTCATTTGATAACCACTTACCATCTAATCCTTTATTGTCTTTTTGGTCATTGCATCCTGTAATTTTTCCAAAAATGACAAGAAAAACACCTATCATGAATGCTCCAAATATATTCACTGATGGGTCAAATAATGGTACAGCAGCAATAGTTACACCTGATCAAACTTTTACATTTTTAGTACCCAAACAATCAGCTCAAAAGGTAGAGCTTAATGCAGTATTACAAACTTTTGTGATGTTTAAAGATTCTGTATTTAATTTATTTTCTGATAGCCAGTATATAGTTAATGCTATAGTATCCCTTGAAGATGCTGGTAGAATTTCCCCTTCTTCTACTGTTTTCTCTTTGTTTTCCACTATACAAAGTTTAATCTGGGACAGAAAAGATCCATTCTTTATAGGACATATCAGGGCACATACAGGATTGCCTGGAGCCCTTAGTTTGGGCAATGATTTAGCAGATAAAACTACACGTGACATACATATTTTCTCTACACTAGAAGAAGCTATAAATTTTCATGAAAGATTCCATGTCAATGCTAATACTTTACAAAAGCGTTTTAAAATAACTAAGGAACAAGCTAGACAAATAATAAAACAATGTCAAAATTGTGTGACCTTTTTACCACAAGTTAATCTTGGAGTCAATCCTAGAGGATTGATGCCTAACCATATTTGGCAGATGGACGTCACACACTTGCCAGAATTTGGAAAATTAAAATATTTGCATGTTACAGTTGATACTTCTTCTGGATTTTTGATGGGCTCCCTTCATGCCGGCGAAAAAACTAAAGATGTTATAGCTCATTGCTTACAAAATTTTGCCACTGTGGGCATTCCAAAACAGTTAAAAACAGATAATGCCCCTGGTTATACGTCTACTTCTTTTAAACAATTTTGCTCATCATTTGGCATTACTCATATAACAGGAATCCCATACAATCCACAGGGACAAGGCATAGTTGAAAGAGCTCATCAAACTATTAAAATGTACTTATTAAAGCAAAAAGATGGAATTGGGAAGGGGTATATATTCCCCAAAGATAAACTTAAAATAACCCTTTTTACTCTAAACTTTTTAAATTTGGATTCATCAGGACTTAGTGCTGCAGAAAGGCATATGTGTCCAAAAAATGTACATAAGCCCAAGGTACTTTGGAAAGATATTCTAACAGGACAATGGAAAGGTCCTGACCCAGTAATTGTCTGGAATCGGGGGTCTGTTTGTGTGTTTCCACAGGAAGAACAGCAGCCGATTTGGATTCCAGAGAGATTAACCAAGGTTCTGACCCAGAACAGCAGCCGATTTGGATTCCAGAGAGATTAACCAAGGTTCTGACCCAGAACAGCAGCCGATTTGGATTCCAGAGAGATTAACCAAGGTTCTGACCCAGTGATTGTCTGGAGTCGGGGGCCTGTTTGTGTGTTTCCACAGGGAGAACAGCAGCTGATTTGGATTCCGGAGAGATTAACTAAAATCCTGACCCAGTGATTGTCTGGAGTCGGGGGTCTGTTTTTGTGTTTCCACAGGGAGAACAGCAGCCGATTTGGATTCCAGAGAGATTAACTAAAGCGATTTCTACAGACCAAAAAGAAGATGATTTAGCTCAAATCCATAATAGCTGATATCCAAAACTCCAATTTGGCTATCCTTACATCTGCAACAGAACCAGGATGCTTTTTTCAATATCTATTTTATTATTGCCCTTTCCCATATCATGAAGTTCTATTTTATTTTTTTGAGCTCATACAGACCTAGGTTAATGTTTTACTGATCAGTTCTATTTTTTTTTGACTATAGAGTTTTTAAACATTGCAATAGAGATTTTACCTGTAAAAAGTTATAAGGCCTTTACTATTATGTTATGTGTTGTATGTATTATATTATGTGTGCACACTTGTGTTTTGTGTTATATGTTTGAATGTACGTATGTCCAATGTACGTATTTCCATATATCATATATGATGAGCGCTCATGAAAAGATGGATCCAAATTTTTTTTTTTATTCACGTGATTTAAATGGTTTAATTTAAATTGGGTAAATAACTGTTAAGAATTGTTTTAATATGTAAACAAAAAAGGAGGTTAACAGATCTGTTTGTTTACTCTCACCTTTCATTTTCATTATATTTAATAATTCTCTTCACTATAATGTAAATTGTTAAGAAAATTGTTTTCTTTTAGTGCCTTCTGAAATGTTACCTAATTTTTTCTTTAGCCATTATTGCCAGAATTTCTATCTTCAGATGAAGATAATATAAATTGTTAAGAAAATTGTTTTCTTTTAGTGTCTTCTGGAATGTTACCTAATTTTTTCTTTAGCCATTATTGCCAGAATTTCTATCTTCAGATGAAGATAATATAAATTGTTAAGAAAATTGTTTTCTTTTAGTGTCTTCTGGAATGTTACCTAATTTTTTCTTTAGTCATTATTGCCAGAATTCCTATCTTCATCCCTGTGCTGGTGAAGACAAAGATAAAACTAATCTACAGTTTCTGCAATAGCCATCACTGAACTGCTTACAGAACTTGCACTGAACTGCTTACAGAACTATGTGTCATTTGTATGCATTGTGAACTATCTGTTGGTGCAGCGACTTGTGGTAGTGTTGGGGTATTTTTGCTGATGATTTCATCGGTGGTACAATTTTCCCAAAAGGAGCCGTCAATTGACTTGGTATATCTTCCTCCCTTCTGCTTGTCATGATCATTCAGCTAAAATTTGAGGGTCAACAGAGGTGAGGCAAAGAACCTCACCCCCCCCCGCTGAGACCTCTCCACAGGTGTGGCTGTATACTGGACTGGTAGTCAATGACGGGTAAGATCCAATTACAATGGTACCAACCTAAGACAGGAGGCTGACGCCCTGAGGTCAGCTCATCCGAAGACGGGTAAGGACCATATGTATTGGACAACCTAAGGCAGGCACGGTCCATAAGCCACATGCTTGTTGTTTAAACAGAGAGGGGGAGATGTTGAGAGCCACAGGCAAAGGGGCCCCAGCAAACTTCCAGCTGCCAGCAAGCTTCAGACTGCCCCAGCAACATCTAGCTGATTGGCTCCTCTGCGGTGATGTTCATTGGGCTGTTTCCCTGCCCTTCAGACTGCCAGCTGATGATTGGCTCACAGCTGCCCCAGCAACATCTAGCTGATTGGCTCCTCCACGGAGCTGCTCATTGGGTGACTTCTTTGGCTCTGCCCACGCAACCCAGCCAATCAGCTCAAGGGGAGAGAGGCTTGTGGAAGCCTGTGGTGGCAGTTGGGCTCTGAGGGTTTTTCCCTGGAGCTGTTTTGTTTGGCGTTTGTAGTTCTAAAAATAAAGTTAGTTTCTTTTTGACAAGTGGCTTCTGATTTGTGCCAAGCCAGACTTCGGCATGGAACTCTAAATCAAACATGGATTGTGCTAGCTCTTTGAAACTTGACACAATAAAGCAGTTTCAAGTTCTATCTCTATGGTTTGTTTGCTGTTGATGTAGCCCTAAGCAGAGACTGGCGAGAATCACTTTCATGGAAAGGGCCTGCCAAGCTTCCAAAGAACTACGAGTTGCCTGAAATCTCAGCAAACACTTTTTCACCCAATCTTGATGATACTTTCAGGTAATGATCAGTACACCAATCCCACTTGGCTCGCTAAATTTCGTTCTTCTAGGTTAAACTGTTCGTTGGCAGTAACCGGTTTCATTTTGAGGTTTCACTCTGTTTTCTCCTATACGGATACATGTATATGGAACTCTAAATCAAACACGGTTTGTGCTAGCTCTTTGAAACTTGACACAATAAAGCAATTTCAAGTTCTATCTCTATGGTTTATTTGCTGTTAATGTAGCCCTAAGCAGAGACTGGCGAGAATCACTTTCATGGAAAGGGCCTGCCAAGCTTCCAAAAAACTACGAGTTGCCTGAAATCTCAGCAAACACTTTTTCACCCAATCTTGATGATACTTTCAGGTAATGATCAGTACACCAATCCCAATTGGCTCGCCAAATTTCTTTCTACTAGGTTAAACCGTTCGTTGGCAGTAACCGGTTTCATTTTGAGGTTTCACTCTGTTTTCTCCTATAGGGATACATGTATTTGGAACTCTAAATAAAACACGGTTTGTGCTAGCTCTTTGAAACTTGACACAATAAAGCAGTTTCAAGTTCTATCTCTATGGTTTGTTTGCTGTTGATGTAGCCCTAAGCAGAGACTGGCGAGAATCACTTTCATGGAAAGGGCGTGCCAAGCTTCCAAAAAACTACGAGTTGCCGGAAATCTCAGCAAACATTTTTTCACCCAATCTTGATGATTCTTTCAGGTAATGAACAGTACCCCAAAACCACTTAGCTCACTAAATTTCGTTCTTCTTGGTTAAACCGTTCGTTTGCAGTAACCGCTTTCATTTTTAGGTTTCACTCTGTTTTCTCCTATAGGGATTCATGTATTTGGAACTCTAAATCAAACACGGTTTGTGCTAGCTCTTTGAAACTTGACACAATAAAGCAGTTTCAGGTTCTATCTCTATGGTTTGTTTGCTGCTGATGTAGCCCTAAGCAGAGACTGGCGAAAATCACTTTCATGAAAAGGGGTTGCCCAGCTTCCAAAAAACTACGAGTTGCCTGAAATCTCAGCAAATATTTTTTCACCCAATCTTGATGATTCTTTCAGGTAATGAACAGTACCCCAAAACCACTTGACTCACTAAATTTCATTCTTCTAGGTTAAACCGTTCGTTTGCAGTAACCGTTTTCATTTTTAGGTTTCACTCTGTTTTCTCCTATAGGGATTCATGTATTTGGAACTCTAAATCAAACACGGTTTCTGCTAGCTATTTGAAACATGACACAATAAAGCAGTTTCAAGTTCTATCTCTATGGTTTGTTTGCTGTTGATGTAGCCCTAAGCAGAGACTGGCGAGAATCACTTTCATGGAAAGGGCCTGCTAAGCTTCCAAAGAACTATGAGTTGCCTGAAATCTCAGCAAACACTTTTTCACCCAATCTTGATGATACTTTCAAGTAATGATCAGTACACCAAGCCCACTTGGCTCGCCAAATTTCGTTCTTCTAGGTTAAACCGTTCGTTGGCAGTAACCGGTTTCATTTTGAGTTTTACTCTGTTTTCTCCTATAGGGATACATGTATTTGGAACTGTAAATCAAACACGGTTTGTGCTAGCTCTTTGAAACTTGACACGATAAAGCAGTTTCAAGTTCTATCTCTATGGTTTGTTTGCTGTTGATGTAGCCCTAAGCAGAGACTGGCGAGAATCACTTTCATGGAAAGGGCCTGCCAAGCTTCAACAAACTACGAGTTGCCTGAAATCTCAGCAAACACTTTTTCACCCAATCTTGATGACACTTTCAGGTAATGATCAGTACACCAATCCCACTTGGCTCGCCAAATTTCGTTCTTCTATGTTAAACCGTTCGTTGGCAGTAACAGGTTTCATTTTGAGGTTTCACTCTGTTTTCTCCTATAGGGATACATGTATTTGGAACTCTAAATCAAACACGGTTTGTGCTTGCTCTTTGAAACTTGACACGATAAAGCAGTTTCAAGTTCTATCTCTATGGTTTGTTTGCTGTTGAGGTAGCCCTAAGCACAGACTGGCGAGAATCACTTTCATGAAAAGGGCCTGTCTAGCTTCCAAAAAACTATGAGTTGCCTGAAATCTCAGCAAACACTTTTTCAACCAATCTTGATGATACTTTCAGGTAATGATCAGTTCACCAATCCCACTTGGCTCGCCAAATTTCGTTCTTCTAGGTTAAACCGTTCGTTGGCAGTAACCGGTTTCATTTTGAGCTTTCACTCTGTTTTCTCCTATAGGGATACATGTATTTGGAACTCTGAATCAAACACGGTTTGTGCTAGCTCTTTGAAACTTGACACAATAAAGCAGTTTCAAGTTCTATCTCTATGATTTGTTTGCTGTTGATGTAGCCCTAATCAGAGACTGGCGAGAATCACTTTCATGGAAAGGGCCTGCCAAGCTTCAAAAAAATACAAGTTGCCTGAAATCTCAGCAAACACTTTTTCACCCAATCTTGATGATACTTTCAGGTAATGATCAGTACACCAATCCCACTTGGCTCGCCAAATTTCGTACTTCTAGGTTAAAACGTTCGTTGGCAGTAACCGGTTTCATTTTGAGGTTTCACTCTGTTTTCTCCTATAGGGATACATGTATTTGGAACTCTAAATCAAACACGGTTTGTGCTAGCTCTTTGAAACTTGACACGATAAAGCAGTTTCAAGTTCTATCTCTATGGTTTGTTGCTGTTGATGTAGCCCTAAGCAGAGACTGGCGAGAATCACTTTCATGGAAAGGGCCTGCCAAGCTTCCAACAAACTCCGAGTTGCCTGAAATCTCAGCAAACACTTTTTCACCCAATCTTGATGATACTTTCAGGTAATGATCAGTACACCAAGCCCACTTGGCTCGCCAAATTTCGTTCTTCTAGGTTAAACCCTTCGTTGGCAGTAAACGGTTTCATTTTGAGGTTTCACTCCGTTTTCTCCTACAGGGATACATGTATTTGGAACTCTAAATCAAACACAATTTGTGCTAGCTCTTTGAAACTTGACACAATAAAGGAGTTTCAAGTTCTATCTCTATGGTTTGTTTGCTGTTGATGTAGCCCTAAGCAGAGACTGGCGAGAATCACTTTCATGGAAAGGGCCTGCCAAGCTTCAACAAACTACGAGTTGCCTGAAATCTCAGCAAACACTTTTTCACCCAATCTTGATGATACTTTCAGGTAATGATCAGTACACCAATCCCACTTGGCTCGCCAAATTTCGTTCTTCTATGTTAAACCGTTCGTTGGCAGTAACAGGTTTCATTTTGAGGTTTCACTCTGTTTTCTCCTATAGGGATACATGTATTTGGAACTCTAAATGAAACACGGTTTGTGCTTGCTCTTTGAAACTTGACACGATAAAGCAGTTTCAAGTTCTATCTCTATGGTTTGTTTGCTGTTGAGGTAGCCCTAAGCACAGACTGGCGAGAATCACTTTCATGAAAAGGGCCTGTCTAGCTTCCAAAAAACTATGAGTTGCCTGAAATCTCAGCAAACACTTTTTCACCCAATCTTGATGATACTTTCAGGTAATGATCAGTACACCAAGCTCACTTGGCTCGCCAAATTTCGTTCTTCTAGGTTAAACCCTTCGTTGGCAGTAAACGGTTTCATTTTGACGTTTCACTCCGTTTTCTCCTACAGGGATACATGTATTTGGAACTCTAAATCAAACACAATTTGTGCTAGCTCTTTGAAACTTGACACAATAAAGGAGTTTCAAGTTCTATCTCTATGGTTTGTTTGCTGTTGATGTAGCCATAAGCAGAGACTGGCGAGAATCACTTTCATGGATAGGGCCTGCCAAGCTTCCAAAAAACTACGAGTTGCCTGAAATCTCAGCAAACACTTTTTCACCCAATCTTGATGATACTTTCAGGTAATGATCAGTACACCAAGCCCAATTGGCTCGCCAAATTTCGTTCTTCTAGGTTAAACCGTTCTTGGCAGTAACCGGTTTCATTTTGAGGTTTCACTCTGTTTTCTCCTATAGGGATACATGTATTTGGAACTCTAAATCAAACACAGTTTGTGCTAGCTCTTTGAAACTTGACACAACAAAGCAGTTTCAAGTTCTATCTCATTGGTTTGTTTGCTGTTGATGTAGCCCTAAGCAGAGACTGGCGAGAATCACTTTCATGGAAAGGGCCTGCTAAGCTTCCAAAGAACTACGAGTTGCCTGAAATCTCAGCAAACACTTTTTCACCCAATCTTGATGATCCTTTCAGGTAATGATCAGTACACCAAGCCCACTTGGCTCGCCAAATTTCGTTCTTCTAGATTAAACCGTTCATTGGCAGTAACCGGTTTCATTTTGAGGTTTTACTCTGTTTTCTCCTATAGAATTACATGTATTTGGAACTCTAAATCAAACATGGTTTATGCTAGCTCTTTGAAACTTGACACAATAAAGCAGTTTCATGTTCTATCTCTATGGTTTGTTTGCTGTTGATGCAGCCCTAAGCAGAGACTGGCGAGAATCACTTTCATGGATAGGGCCTGCCAAGCTTCCAAAAAACTACGAATTGCCTGAAATCTCAGCAAACACTTTCACCCAATCTTGATGATACTTTCAGGTAATGATCAGTACACCAAGCCCACTTGGCTCGCCAAATTTCGTTCTTCTAGGTTAAACCGTTCGTTGGCAGTAACCGGTTTCATTTTGAGGTTTCACTCTGTTCTTCTCCTATAGGATTCATGTATTTGGAACTCTAAATCAACACACGGTTTGTGCTAGCTCTTTGAAACTTGACACAATAAAGCAGTTTCAAGTTCTAGCTCTATGGTTTGTTTGCTGTTGATGTAGCACTAAGCAGAGACTGGCGAAAATCACTTTCATGAAAAGGGGTTGCCCAGCTTCCAAAAAACCACGAGTTGCCTGAAATCTCAGCAAATATTTTTCACCCAATCTTGATGATTCTTTCAGGTAATGAACAGTACCCCAAAACCAATTGACTCACTAAATTCATTCTTCTAGTTTAACCGTTCGTTTGCAGTAACAGTTTTCATTTTTAGGTTTCACTCTGTTTTCTCCTATAGGGATTCATGTATTTGGAACTCTAAATCAAACACGGTTTGTGCTAGCTATTAGAAACTTGACACAATAAAGCAGTTTCAAGTTCTATCTCTATGTTTGTTTGCTGTTGATGTAGCCTAAAGCAGAGACTGGCGAGAATCACTTTCATGGAAAGGGCCTGCTAAGCTTCCAAAGAACTACGAGTTGCCTGAAATCTCAGCAAACACTTTTTCACCCAATCATTGATGATACTTTCAAGTAATGATCAGTATACCAAGACCACTTGGCTCGCCAAATTTCGTTCTTCTAGGTTAAACCGTTCATTGGCAGTAACCCGGTTTCCATTTTGAGTTTACTCTGTTTTTCTCTTTAGGGATACATGTATTTGGAACTCTAAATCAAACACGGTTTTGAGCTAGCTCTTTGAAACTTGACACAATAAAGCAGTTTCAGGTTCTATCTCTATGGTTTGTTTGCTGCTGATGTAGCCCTAAGCAGAGACTGGCGAAAATCACTTTCATGAAAAGTGGGTTGCCCAGCTTCCAAAAAACTACGAGTTGCTGAAATCTCAGCAAATATTTTTTCACCCAATCTTGATGATTCTTTCAGGTAATGAACAGTACCCCAAAACCACTTGACTCACTAAATTTCATTCTTCTAGGTTAAACGTTCGTTTGCCAGTAACAGGTTTCATTTTGAGGTTTCACTCTGTTTCTCCTATAGGGATACATGTATTTGGAACTCTAAATCAAACACGGTTTGTGCTAGCTCGTTGAAACTTGACACGATAAAGCAGTTTCAAGTTCTATCTCTATGTTTGTTTGCTGTTGAGGTAGCCCTAAGCAGAGACTGGCGAGAATCACTTTCATGAAAAGGCCTGTCTAGCTTCCAAAAAACTACGAGTTGCCTGAAATCTCAGCAACCACTTTTTCAACCAATCTTGATGATACTTTCAGGGTAATGATCAGTACACCAATCCCACTTGGCTCGCCAAATTCGTTCTTCTAGGTTAAACCGTTCGTTGGCAGTAACCGGTTTCATTTTGAGCTTTCACTCTGTTTTCTCCTATAGGGATACATGTATTTGGAACTCTGAATCAAACACGGTTTGTGCTAGCTCTTTGAAACTTGACACAATAAAGCAGTTTCAAGTTCTATCTCTATGATTTGTTTGCTGTTGATGTAGCCCTAATCAGAGACTGGCGAGAATCACATTCATGGAAAGGGCCTGCCAAGCTTCAAAAAAATACAAGTTGCCTGAAATCTCATCAAACACTTTTTCACCCAATCTTGATGATACTTTCAGGTAATGATCAGTACACCAATGCCACTTGGCTCGCCAAATTTCGTACTTCTAGGTTAAAACGTTCGTTGGCAGTAACCGGTTTCATTTTGAGGTTTCACTCTGTTTTCTCCTATAGGGATACATGTATTTGGAACTCTAAATCAAACACGGTTTGTGCTAGCTCTTTGAAACTTGACACGATAAAGCAGTTTCAAGTTCTATCTCTATGGTTTGTTTGCTGTTGATGTAGCCCTAAGCAGAGACTGGCGAGAATAACTTTCATGGAAAGGGCCTGCCAAGCTTCCAAAAAACTACGAGTTGCCTGAAATCTCAGCAAACACTTTTTCACCCAATCTTGATGATACTTACAGGTAATGATCAGTACACCAAGCCCACTTGGCTCGCCAAATTTCGTTCTTCTAGGTTAGACCGTTCGTTGGCAGTAACCGGTTTCATTTTGAGGTTTCACTCTGTTTTCTCCTATAGGGATACATGTATTTGGAACTCTAAATCAAACACAGTTTGTGCTAGCTCTTTGAAACTTGACACAACAAAGCAGTTTCAAGTTCTATCTCATTGGTTTGTTTGCTGTTGATGTAGCCCTAAGCAGAGACTGGCGAGAATCACTTTCATGGAAAGGGCCTGCTAAGCTTCCAAAGAACTACGAGTTGCCTGAAATCTCAGCAAACACTTTTTCACCCAATCTTGATGATACTTTCAGGTAATGATCAGTACACCAAGCCCACTTGGCTCGCCAAATTTCGTTCTTCTAGGTTAAACCGTTCATTGGCAGTAACCGGTTTCATTTTGAGGTTTTACTCTGTTTTCTCCTATAGAATTACATGTATTTGGAACTCTAAATCAAACATGGTTTGTGCTAGCTCTTTGAAACTTGACACAATAAAGCAGTTTCAAGTTCTATCTCTATGGTTTGTTTGCTGTTGATGTAGCCCTAAGCAGAGACTGGCGAGAATCACTTTCATGGAAAGGGCCTGCCAAGCTTCCAAAAAACTAGGAGTTGCCTGAAATCTCAGCAAACACTTTTTCACCCAATCTTGATGATACTTTCAGGTAATGATCAGTACACCAAGGCCACTTGGCTAGCCAAATTTCGTTCTTCTAGATTAAACCGTTCGTTGGCAGTAACCGGTTTCATTTTGAGGTTTCACTCTGTTTTCTCCTATAGGGATACATGTACTTGGAACTCTAAATCTAACACGGTTTGTGCTAGCTCTTTGAAACTTGACATGATAAAGCAGTTTCAAGTTCTATCTCTATGGTTTGTTTGCTGTTGATGTAGCCCTAAGCAGAGACTGGCGAGAATCACTTTCATTGAAAGGGCCTGCTAAGCTTCCAAAGAATTACGAGTTGCCTGAAATCTCAGCAAACACTTTTTCACCCAATCTTGATGATACTTTCAAGTAATGATCAGTACACCAAGCCCACTTGGCTCGCCAAATTTCGTTCTCTAGGTTAAACCGTTCGTTGGCAGTAACCGGTTTCATTTTGAGGTTTCACTCTGTTTTCTCCTTTAGGGATACATGCATTTGGAACTCTAAATAAAACACGGTTTGTGCTAGCTCTTTGAAACTTGACACAATAAAGCAGTTTCAAGTTCTATCTCTATGGTTTGTTTGCTGTTGATGTAGCACTAAGCAGAGACTCGCGAGAATCACTTTCATGGAAAGGTCCTGCCAAGCTTCCAAAAAACTACGAGTTGCCTGAAATCTCAGCAAACATTTTTTCACCCAATCTTGATGATTCTTTCAGGTAATGAACAGTACCCCAAAATCACTTGGCTCACTAAATTTCGTTCTTCTTGGTTAAACCGTTCGTTTGCAGTAACCGCTTTCATTTTTAGGTTTCACTCTGTTTTCTCCTATAGGGATTCATGTATTTGGAACTCTAAATCAAACACGGTTTGTGCTAGCTCTTTGAAACTTGACACAATAAAGCAGTTTCAGGTTCTATCTCTATGGTTTGTTTGCTGCTGATGTAGCCCTAAGCAGAGACTGGCGAAAATCACTTTCATGAAAAGGGGTTGCCAAGCTTCCAAAAAACTACGAGTTGCCTGAAATCTCAGCAAATATTTTTTTACCCAATCTTGATGATTCTTTCAGGTAATGAACAGTACCCCAAAACCACTTGACTCACTAAATTTCATTCTTCTAGGTTAAACCGTTCGTTTGCAGTAACCGTTTTCATTTTTAGGTTTCACTCTGTTTTCTCCTATAGGGATTCATGTATTTGGAACTCTAAATCAAACACGGTTTGTGCTAGCTATTTGAAACTTGACACGATAAAGCAGTTTCAAGTTCTATCTCTATGGTTTGTTTGCTGTTGATGTAGCCCTAAGCAGAGACTGGCGAGAATCACTTTCATGGAAAGGGCCTGCTAAGCTTCCAAAGAACTACGAGTTGCCTGAAATCTCAGCAAACACTTTTTCACCCAATCTTGATGATACTCTCAAGTAATGATCAGTACACCAATCCCACTTGGCTTGCCAAATTTCGTTCTTCTATATTAAACCGTTCGTTGGCAGTAACAGGTTTCATTTTGAGGTTTCACTCTGTTTTCTCCTATAGGGATACATGTATTTGGAACTCTAAATCAAACACGGTTTGTGCTAGCTCTTTGAAACTTGACACAATAAAGCAGTTTCAAGTTCTATCTCTATGGTTTGTTTGCTGTTGAGGTAGCCCTAAGCACAGACTGGCGAGAATCACTTTCATGAAAAGGGCCTGTCTAGCTTCCAAAAAACTACGAGTTGCCTGAAATCTCAGCAAACACTTTTTCACCCAATCTTGATGATACTTTCAGGTAATGATCAGTACACAAATCCCACTTGGCTCGCCAAATTTCGTTCTTCTAGGTTAAACCGTTCCTTGGCAGTAACCGGTTTCATTTTGAGGTTTCCCTCTGTTTTCTCCTATAGGGATACATGTATTTGTAACTCTAAATCAAACACGGTTTGTGCTAGCTCTTTGAAACTTGACACAATAAAGCAGTTTCAAGTTCTATCTCTATGGTTTGTTTGCTGTTGATGTAGCCCTAAGCAGAGACTGGCGAGAATCACTTTCATGGAAAGGGCCTGCCAAGCTTCCAAAAACTACGAGTTGCCTAAAATCCCAGCAAACACTTTTTCACCCAATCTTGATGATACTTTCAGGTAATGATCAGTACATCAATCCCACTTGGCTCGCCAAATTTCGTTCGTCTAGGTTAAACCGTTCGTTGGCAGTAACCGGTTTCATTTTGAGGTTTCACTCTGTTTTCTCCTATAGGGATACATGTATTTGGAACTCTAAATCAAACACGATTTGTGCTAGCTTTTTAAACTTGACACAAAAAAGCAGTTTCTAGTTCTATCTCTATGGTTTGTTTGCTGTTGATGTAGCCCTAAGCAGAGACTGGCGAGAATCACTTTCATGGAAAGGGCCTGCCAAGCTTCCAAAAACTACGAGTTGCCTAAAATCCCAGCAAACACTTTTTCACCCAATCTTGATGATACTTTCAGGTAATGATCAGTACACCAATCCCACTTGGCTCGCCAAATTTCGTTCGTCTAGGTTAAACCGTTCGTTGGCAGTAACCGGTTTCATTTTGAGGTTTCACTCTGTTTTCTCCTATAGGGATACATGTATTTGGAACTCTAAATCAAACACGGTTTGTGCTAGCTCTTTGAAACTTGACACGATAAAGCAGTTTCAAGTTCTATCGCTATGGTTTGTTTGCTGTTGATGTAGCCCTAAGCAGAGACAGGCGAGAATCACTTTCATGGAAAGGGCCTGCCAAGCTTCAAAAAAATATGAGTTACCTGAAATCTCAGCAAACACTTTTTCACACAATCTTGATGATACTTTCAGGTAATGATCAGTACACCAATCCCACTTGGCTCGCCAAATTTCGTACTTCTAGGTTAATACGTTCATTGGCAGTAACCGGTTTCATTTTGAGGTTTCACTCTGTTTTCTCCTATAGGAATACATGTATTTGGAACTCTAAATCAAACACGGTTTGTGCTAGCTCTTTGAAATTTGAAACAATAAAGCAGATTCAAGTTCTATCTCTATGGTTTGTTGGCTGTTGATGTAGCCCAAAGCAGAGACTGGCGAGAATCACTTTCATGGAAAGGGCCTGCCAAGCTTCCAAAAAACTACGAGTTGCCTGAAATCTCAGCAAACACTTTTTCACCCAATCTTGATGATACTTTCAGGTAATGATCAGTACACCAATCCCACTTGGCTCGCCAAATTTCGTTCTTCTAGGTTAAACCGTTCGTTGGCAGTAACGGGTTTCATTTTGAGGTTTCATTCTGTTTTCTACTATATGGATACATGTATTTGTAACTCTAAATCAAACACGATTTGTGCTAGCTTTTTAAACTTGACACAAAAAAGCAGTTTCTAGTTCTATCTCTATGGTTTGTTTGCTGTTGATGTAGCCCTAAGCAGAGACTGGCGAGAATCACTTTCATGGAAAGGGCCTGCCAAGCTTCCAAAAAACTACGAGTTCCCTGAAATCTCAGCAAACACTGTTTCACCCAAACTTGATGATACTTTCAGGTAATGATCAGTACACCAATCCCACTTGGCTCGCCAAATTTCGTTCTTCTAGGTTAAACCGTTCGTTGGCAGTAACCGGTTTCATTTTGAGGTTTCACTCTGTTTTCTCCTATAGGGATACATGTATTTGGAACTCTGAATCAAACACGGATTGTGCTAGCTCTTTGAAACTTGACACAATAAAGCAGTTTCAATTTCTATCTCTATGGTTTGTTTCCTGTTGATGTAGCCCTAAGCAGAGACTGGCGAGAATCACTTTCATGGTAAGGGCCTGCCAAGCTTCCAAAAAACTACGAGTTGCCTGAAATCTCAGCAAACACTTTTTCAACCAATCTTGATGATAATTTCAGGTAATGATCAGTACACCAAACCCACTTGGCTCGCCAAATTTCATCTTCTAGGTTAACCGTTCGTTGGCAGTAACTGTTTTCATTTTAGGTTTCACTCTGTTTTCTCCTATAGGGATACATGTATTTGAAACTCTGAATCAAACACGGTTTGTGCTAGCTCTTTGACACTTGACACGATAAAGCAGTTTCAAGTTCTATTGCTATGGTTTGTTTGCTGTTGATGTAGCCCTAAGCAGAGACTGGCGAGAATCACTTTCATGGAAAGGGCCTGCCAAGCTTCAAAAAAATACGAGTTACCTGAAATCTCAGCAAACACTTTTTCACACAATCTTGACGATACTTTCAGGTAATGATCAGTACACCAATCCCACTTGGCTCGCCAAATTTCGTTCTTCTAGGTTAAACCGTTCGTTGGCAGTAACGGGTTTCATTTTGAGGTTTCATTCTGTTTTCTCCTATATGGATACATGTATTTGTAACTCTAAATCAAACACGATTTGTGCTAGCTTTTTAAACTTGACACAAAAAAGCAGTTTCTAGTTCTATCTCTATGGTTTGTTTGCTGTTGATGTAGCCCTAAGCAGAGACTGGCTAGAATCACTTTCAAGGAAAGAACCTTCCAAACTTCCAAAAAACTACGAGTTCCCTGAAATCTCAGCAAACACTGTTTCACCCAAACTTGATGATACTTTCAGGTAATGATCAGTACACCAATCCCACTTGGCTCGCCAAATTTCGTTCTTCTAGGTTAAACCGTTCGTTGGCAGTAACCGGTTTCATTTTTAGGTTTCACTCTGTTTTCTCCTATAGGGATACATGTATTTGGATCTCTGAATCAAACACGGATTGTGCTAGCTCTTTGAAACTTGACACAATAAAGCAGTTTCAATTTCTATCTCTATGGTTTGTTTCCTGTTGATGTAGCCCTAAGCAGAGACTGGCGAGAATCACTTTCATGGTAAGGGCCTGCCAAGCTTCCAAAAAACTACGAGTTGCCTGAAATCTCAGCAAACACTTTTTCACCCAATCTTGATGATAATTTCAGGTAATGATCAGTACACCAAACCCACTTGGCTCGCCAAATTTCGTTCTTCTAGGTTAAACCGTTCGTTGGCAGTAACTGTTTTCATTTTTAGGTTTCACTCTGTTTTCTCCTATAGGGATACATGTATTTGAAACTTTGAATCAAACACGGTTTGTGCTAGCTCTTTGACACTTGACACGATAAAGCAGTTTCAAGTTCTATTGCTATGGTTTGTTTCCTGTTGATGTAGCCCTAAGCAGAGACTGGCGAGAATCACTTTCATGGAAAGGGCCTGCCAAGCTTCAAAAAAATACGAGTTACCTGAAATCTCAGCAAACACTTTTTCACACAATCTTGACGATACTTTCAGGTAATGATCAGTACACCAATCCCACTTGGCTCGCCAAATTTCGTACTTCTAGGTTAATACGTTCATTGGCAGTAACCGGTTTCATTTTGAGGTTTCACTCTGTTTTCTCCTATAGGGATACATGTATTTGGAACTCTAAATCAAACACGGTTTGTGCTAGCTCTTTGAAATTTGAAACAATAAAGCAGATTCAAGTTCTATCTCTATGGTTTGTTTGCTGTTGATGTAGCCCAAAGCAGAGACTGGCGAGAATCACTTTCATGGAAAGGGCCTGCCAAGCTTCCAAAAAACTACGAGTTGCCTGAAATCTCAGCAAACACTTTTTCACCCAATCTTGATGATACTTTCAGGTAATGATCAGGACACCAATCTCACTTGGCTCGCCAAATTTCGTTCTTCTAGGTTAACCGTTCGTTGGCAGTAACCGGTTTCATTTTGAGGTTTCACTCTGTTTTCTCCTATAGCGATACATGTATTTGGAACTCTAAATCAAAACACGGTTTGTGCTAGCCTTTGAAGCTTGACACAAGAAAGCAGTTTCAAGTTCTATTCTATCTCTATGGTTTGTTTGCTGTTGATGTAGCCCTAAGCAGAGACTGGCGAAAATCACTTTCATGGAAAGGGGTTGCCAAGCTTCCAAATAACTACGAGTTGCCTGAAATCTCAGCAAACATTTTGTCATACAACCTTCATGATTCTTTCAGGTAATGATCAGTACAGCAAAACCACTTGGCTCACCAAATTTCGTTCTTCTAGGTTAAACCGTTCATTTGCAGTAACCGTTTTCATTTTTAGGTTTCACTCTGTTTTCTCCTATAGGGATACATGTATTTGGAACTCTTAATCACAACACGGTTTGTGCTAGCTCTTTGAAACTTGACACAAGAAAAGCAGTTTTAAGTTCTATCTCTATGGTTTGTTTGCTGTTGATGTAGCCCTAAGCAGAGACTGGCGAAAAATCACTTTCATGGAAAGGGGTTGCCAAGCTTCCAAAAAACTACGAGTTGCCTGAAATCTCAGCAAAACATTTTTTCACCCAATCTTGATGATTCTTTCAGGTAATGATCAGTACAGCAAAACCACTTGGCTCACCAAAATTTCTTTCTTCTAGGGTAAACCGTTCGTTTGCAGTAACCGTTTTCATTTTTAGGTTTCACTCTGTTTTCTCCTATAGGGATACATGTATTTGGAACTCTAAATCAAACACGGTTTGTGTAGCCCTTTGAAACTTGACACAATAAAGCAGTTTCAAGTTCTGTCTCTATGGTTTGTTTGCTGTTGATGTAGCCCCTACGCAGAGACTGGCGAAAATCACTTTCATGGAAAGGGTTGCAAAGCTTCCAAAAAACTACGAGTTGCCTGAAATCTCAGCAAACATTTTTTCACCCAATCTTGATGATTCTTCGTAATCAGGAATCATCAATACACAAATCACTTTGGCTCACCAAATTTTCTTCTTCTAGGTTAAACCGTTCATTTGCAGTAACCGTTTTAATTTTTAGGTTTCACTCTGTTTTCTCACTATCAGGGATACATGTATTAAATCAAACCACGGTTTGTGCTAGCTCTTTGAAACTTGACACAATAAAGCAGTTTCAAGTTCTATCTCTATGGTTTGTGCGAGCTCTTTGAAACTTGACACAATAAAGCAGTTTCAAGTTCTATGTCTAGGGTTTGTTTGCTCTTGATGTAGCCTTAAGCAGAGACTGGCGAAAATCACTTTCATGGAAAGGGGTTGCCAAGCTTCCAAAAAACTACTAGTTGCCTGAAATCTCAGCAAACATTTTTCACAAAATCTTGATGATTCATTCAGGTAATGATCAGTACACAAAAACCACTTGGCTCACCAAATTTTGTTCTTCTAGGTTAAATTGTTCGGTTGCAGTAACCGTTTTCATTTTTTAGGTTTCACTCTGTTTTCTCCTATATAAGATACATGTATTTGGAACTCTAAATCAAACACAGTTTGTGCTATCTCTTTTAAACTTGACACAATAAAGCAGTTTCAAGGTCTATCTCTATGGTTTGTTTGCTGTTGATGTAGCCCTAAGCAGAGACTGGCGAAATCACTTTCATGGAAAGGGGTTGCCAAGCTTCACAAAAAACTACGAGTTGCCTGAAATCTCAGCAAACATTTTTTCACACAACATTGATGATTCTTTCAGGTAATGATCAGTACAAAAACCACTTGGCTCACCAAATTTCGTTCTTCTAGGTTAAACCTTTCGTTTGCAGTAACCGTTTCCATTTTTAGGTTTCACTCTGTTTTCTCCTATAGGGATACATGTATTTGGAACTCTAAATCAAAACACGGTTTGTGCTAGCTCTTTAGAAACTTGACTGAATAAATCAGTTTTCGAGTTCTATGTCTATGGTTTCTTTGCTGTTTATGTAGCCTTAAGCAGAGACTGGCGAAAATCACTTTCATGGAAAGGGGTTGCCAAGCTTCCAAAAAACTACTAGTTGCCTGAAATCTCAGCAAACATTTTTTCACCCAATCTTGATGATTCTTTCAGGTAATGATCAGTACACCAAAACCACTTGCTCACCAAATTTCGTTCTTCTAGGTTAAACCGTTCGTTTGCAGTATACGTTTTCATTTTTAGTTTCACTCTGTTTTCTCCTATAGGGATACATGTATTTGGAACTATGAATCAAACACGGTTTGTGCTAGCTCTTTGAAACTTGACACAATAAAGCAGTTTCAAGTTCTATCTCTATGGTTTGTTTGCTGTTGATGTAGCCCTAAGCAGAGACTGGCAAAAATCACTTTCATGGAAAGGGGTTGCCAAGCTTCCAAAAAACTACGAGTTGCCTGAAATCTCAGCAAACATTTTTCACCCAATCTTGATGATTCTTTCAGGTAATGATCAGTACACCAAAACCACTTGGCTCACCAAATTTCGTTCTTCTAGGATAAACCGTTCGTTTCCAGTAACCGTTTTCATTTTTAGTTTTCACTCTGTTTTGACCCTACAGGGATACATGTATTTGGAACTCTAAATCAAACACGGTTTGTGCTAGCCCTTTGAAACTTTCATGGAAAGGGTTTGACAAGCTTCCAAAAAACTACGAGTTGCCTGAAATCTCAGCAAATATTTTTTCACCCAATCTTGATGATTCTTTCAGGTAATGAACAGTACTCCAAAACCACTTGGCTCACCAAATTTCGTTCTTCTAGGTTAAACCGTTTCATTGCAGTAACCGTTTTCATTTTTAGGTTTCACTCTGTTTTCTCCTATAGGGATACATGTTTTTGGAACTCTAAATCAAACACGGTTTGTGCTAGCTCTTTGAAACTTGACACAATAAAGCAGTTTCAAGTTCTATCTCTATGTTTGTTGCTGTTGATGTAGCCCTAAGCAGACACTGGCGAAAATCACTTTCATGGAAAGGGGTTGCCAAGCTTCCAAAAAACTACGAGTTGCCTGAAATCTCAGCAAACATTTTTTGCACCCAATCTTGATGATTCTTTCAGGTAATGATCAGTACACAAAAACCACTTGGCTCACCAATTTCGTTCTTCTAGGTTAAACCTTTCGTTAGCAGTTACCGTTTTCGTTTTTAGGTTTCACTCTGTTTTCTCCTATAGGGATACATGTATTTGGAACTCTAAATCAAACACGGTTTGTGCTAGCTCTTTGAAACTTTACAAAATAAAGCAGTTTCAAGTTCTATCTCTATGTTTTGTTTGCTGTTGATGCAGCCGCCCTAAGCAGAGACTGGGCAAAAATCACTTTCATGGAAAGGGGTTGCCAAGCTTCCAAAAACTACGAGTTGCCTGAAATCTCAGCAAACATTTTTTCACCCAATCTTGATGATTCTTTCAGGTACTCATCAGTACACCAAAACCACTTGGCTCACCAAATTTCGTTCTTCTAGGTTAAACCGTTCGTTTGCAGTAACCGTTTTCATTTTTAGGTTTCACTCTGTTTTCTCCTAAAGGGATACATGTATTTGGAACTCTAAATCAAACACTGTTTGTGCTAGCTCTTTGAAACTTGACACAAGAAAGCAGTTTCAAGTTCTGTCTCTATGGTTTGTTTGCTGTTGATGTAGTCCTAAGCAGAGACTGGCGAGAATCACTTTCATGGAAAGGGCCTGCCAAGCTTCCAAAAAACTACGAGTTGCCTGAAATCTCAGCAAACATTTTTTCACCCAATCTTGATGATTCTTTCAGGTAATAATCAGTACCTTAAAACTACTTGGCTCACCAAATTTCGTTCTTCTAGGTTAAGCCTTTCGTTTGCTGTAACCATTGTTATTTTTAGGTTTCACTCTGTTTTCTCCTATAGGCATACTTGTATTTGGAACTCTAAATCAAACACGGTTTGTGCTAGCTCTTTGAAACTTGACACAATAAAGCAGTTTCAAGTTCTATCTCTATTCTTTGTTTTCTGTTGACGAAGCCCTAAGAAGAGACTGGCGATAATCACTTTCATGGAAAGGGGTTGCCAAGCTTCCAAAAAACTACGAGTTGCCTGAAATCTCAGCAAACATTTTTTCACCCAATCTTGATGATTCTTTCAGGTAATGATCAGTACACCAAAACCACTTGGCTCACCAAATTTCGTTCTTCTAGGTTAAACGGTTCGTTTGCAGTAACCGTTTTAATTTTTAGGTTTCACTCTGTTTTCTCCTATAGGGATACATGTATTTGGAACTCTAAATCAAACATGGTTTGTGCTGGCTCTTTGAAACTTCACATAATAAAGCAGTTTCAAGTTCTCTCTCTATGGTTTGTTTCTGTTGATGTAGCCCTAAGCAGAGACTGGCGAAAATCAGTTTCATGGAAAGGGTTTGCCAAGCTTCCAAAAAACTACGAGTTGCCTGAAATCTCAGCAAACATTTTTACACCATATCTTGATGATTCTTTCAGGTAATGATCAGTGCACCAAAACCACTTGGCTCACCAAATTTCGTTCTTCTAGGTTAATCCGTTCGTTTGCAGTAACCGTTTTCATTTTTAGGTTTCACTCTGTTTTCTCTTATAGGGATACATGTATTTGGAACTCTAAATCAAACACGGTTTGTGTTAGCTCTTTCAAACTTGACACAATAAAGCAATTTCAAGTTCTATCTCTATGGTTTGTTTGCTGTTGATGTAGGCCTAAGCAGAGACTGGCGAAAATCACTTTCATGGAAAGGGCTTGCCAATCTTCCAAAAAACTACGAGTTGCCTGAAATCTCAGCAAACATTTTTTCACCCAATCTTGATGATTCTTTCAGGTAATGAACAGTACACCAAAACCACTTGTCTCACCACATTTCGTTCTTCTATGTTAAGCCGTTCTTTTGCAGTAACCGTTTTCATTTTTAGGTTTCACTCTGTTTTCTCCTACAGGGATACATGTATTTGGAACTCTAAATCAAACACGGTTTGTGCTAGCCCTTTAAAAATTGACACAATAAAGCAGTTTCAAGTTCTATCTCTATGGTTTGTTTGCTGTATGTAGCCCTAAGCAGACTGGCGAAAATCACTTTCATGGAAAGGGGTTGCCAAGCTTCCAAAAAACTACGAGTTGCCTGAAATCTCAGCAAACATTTTTTCACCCAATTTGATGATTCTTTCAGGTAATGATCAGTACACCAAAACCACTTGGCTCACCAAATTTCGTTCTTCTAGGTTAAACCGTTCGTTTGCAGTAAACGTTTTCATTTTAGGTTTCACTCTGTTTTCTCCTCTAAGGATACATGTATTTGGAACTCTAAATCAAACACGGTTTGTGCTAGCTCTTTGAAACTTGACACAATAAAGCAGTTTCAAGTTCTATCTCTTTGGTTTGTTTGCTGTTGATGTAGCCATAAGCAGAGACTGGCGAAAATCACTTTCATTGAAAGGGGTTGCCAAGCTTCCAAAAAACTACGAGTTGCCTGAAATCCCAGCAAACATTTTTTCACCCAATCTTGATGATTCTTTCAGGTAATGATCAGTACACCAAAACCACTTGGCTCACCAAATTTCGTTCTTCTAGGTTAACCCGTTCGGTTGCAGTAACCGTTTTCATTTTTAGATTTCACTCTGTTTTCTCCTATAGGGATACATGTATTTGGAACTCTAAATCAAACACGGTTTGTGCTAGCTCTTTGAAACTTGACACAATAAAGCAGTTTCAAGTTCTATCTCTATGGTTTGTTTGCTGTTGATGTAGCCCTAAGCAGAGAGTGGTTAAAATCACTTTCATGAAAAGGGGTGGCCAAGCTTCCAAAAAACTACGAGTTGCCTGAAATCTCAGCAAACATTTTTTCACCCAATCTTGATGATTCTTTCAGGTAATGATCAGTACACCAAAACCACTTGGCTCACCAAATTTCGTTCTTCTAGGATAAACCGTTCGTTTCCAGTAACCGTTTACATTTTTAGTTTTCTCTCTGTTTTGACCTACAGGGATACATGTATTTGGAACTCTAAATCAAACACGGTTTGTGCTAGCCCTTTGAAACTTTCATGGAAAGGGTTTGACAAGCTTCCAAAAAACTACGAGTTGCCTGAAATCTCAGCAAATATTTTTTCACCCAATCTTGATGATTCTTTCAGGTAATGAACAGTACTCCAAAACCACTTGGCTCACCAAATTTCCTTCTTCTAGGTTAAACCGTTCATTTGCAGTAACCGTTTTCATTTTTAGGATTCACTCTGTTTTCTCCTATAGGGATACGTGTATTTGGAACTCTAAATCAAACACGGTTTGTGCTAGCCCTTTGAAAATTGACAGAATAAAGCAGTTTCAAGTTCTATCTCTATGCTTTGTTTGCTGTATGTAGCCCTAAGCAGACTGGCGAAAATCACTTTCATGGAAAGGGGTGGCCAAGCTTCCAAAAAACTACGAGTTGCCTGAAATCTCAGCAAATATTTTCTCACCCAATCTTGATGATTCTTTCAGGAAATGATCAGTACACCAAAACCACTTGGCTCACCAAATTTCGTTCTTCTAGGTAAAACCGTTCGTTTGCAGTAACCGTTTTCATTTTTAGGTTTCACTCTGTTTTCTCCTATAGGGATACATGTATTTGGAACTCTAAATCAAACACGGTTTTTGCTAGCTCTTTGAAACTTGACACAATAAAGAACTTTCAAGTTCTATCTCTATGTTTCCTTTGCGGTTAATGTAGCCCTAAGCAGAGACTGGTGAAAATCACTTTCATGGATAGGGCCTGCCAAGCTTCCAAAAAACTACGAGTTGCCTGAAATCTCAGCAAACACTTTTTCACCCAATCTTGATGATACTTTCAGGTAATGATCAGTACAGGAAGCCCACTTGGCTCGCCAAATTTCGTTCTTCTAGGTTAAACCCTTCCTTGGCAGTAACAGGTTTCATTTTGAGGTTTCACTCTGTTTTCTCCTACAGGGATACATGTATTTGGAACTCTAAATCAAACACGGTTTGTGCTAGCTCTTTGAAACTTGACACAATAAAGCAGTTTAAAGTTCTATATCTATGGTTTGTTTGCTGTTGATGTAGCCCTAAGCAGAGACTGGCGAAAATCACTTTCATAGAAAGGAGTTGCCAAGCATCCAAAAAACTACGAGTTGCCTGAAATCTAAGCAAACATTTTTCAACCAATCTTGATGATTCTTTCAGGTAATGATCAGTACACCAAAACAACTTGGCTCACCTAATTTCGTTCTTCTAGTTTTAACCATTCGTTAGCAGTAACCGTTTTCATTTTTAGGTTTCACTCTGTTTTCTCCTATAGGGATACATGTTTTTGGAACTTTAAATCAAACACGGTTTGTGCTAACTCTTTGAAACTTGACACAATAAAGCAGTTTCAAGTTCTATCTCTATGGTTTGTTTGCTGTTGATGTAGCCCTAAGCAGAGACTGGCGAAAATCACTTTCATGGAAAGGGGTTGCCAAGCTTCCAAAAAACTACGAGTTGCCTGAAATCTCAGCAAACATTTTCTCACCCAATCTTGATGATTCTTTCAGGTAATGATCAGTACACCAAAACCACTTGGCTCACCAAATATCGTTCTTCTAGGTTAAACCGTTCGTTTGCAGTAACCGTTTTCATTTTTAGGTTTCACTCTGTTTTCTCCTATAGCGATACATGTATTTGGAACTCTAAATCAAACACGGTTTGTGCTAGCTCTTTGAAACTTGACACTATAAAGCAGTTTCAAGTTCTATCCCTATGGTTTGTTTGCTGTTGATGTAGCCCTAAGCAGAGACTGGCGAAAGTCACTTTCATGGAAAGAGGTTGCCAAACTTCTAAAAAACTACGAGTTGCCTGAAATCTCAGCAAACATTTTCTCACTCAATCTTGATTATCCTTTCAGGTAATGATCAGTACACCAAAACCACTTGGCTCACCAAATTTCGTTCTTCTAGGTTAAACTGTTCGTTTGCAGTAACCGTTTTCATTTTAGGTTTCACTCGGTTTTCTCCTATAGGAATACATGTATTTGGAACTCTAAATCAAACACGGTTTGTGCTAGCTCTTTGAAACTTGACACAATAAAGCAGTTTCAAGTTCCATCTCTATGGTTTGTTTGCTGTTGATGTAGCCCTAAGCAGAGACTGGCGAAAATCACTTTCATGGAAAGGGGTTGCCAAGCATCCAAAAAACTACGAGTTGCCAGAAATCTCAGCAAACATTTTTTAACCCAATCTTGATGATTCTTTCAGGTAATGATCAGTACACCAAAACCACTTGGCTCACCAAATTTCGTTCTTCTAGGTTAAACCGTTCGTTTGCAGTACCCGTTTTCATTTTTAGGTTTCACTCTGTTTTCTCCTATAGGGATACATGTATTTGGATCTCTAAATCAAACACGGTTTGTGCTAGCTCTTTGAAAATTGATACAATAAAGCAGTTTCAAGTTCTATCTCTATGGTTCGTTTGCTGTTGATGTAGCCCTAAGCAGAGACTGGTGAAAATCACTTTCATGGAAAGCCGTTGCCAAGATTCCAAAAAACTACGAGTTGCCTGAAATCTCAGCAAACATTTTTTTCACACAATCTTGATGATTCTTTCAGGTAATGATCAGTACACCAAAACCACTTGGCTAACCAAATTTCGTACTTCTAGGTTAAACCGTTCATTTGCAGTTACCGTTTTCATTTTTAGGTTTCACTCTGTTTTCTCCTATAGGGATACATGTATTTGGAACTCTAAATCAAACACGGTTTGTGCTAGCTCTTTGAAACTTGTCACAATAAAGCAGTTTCAAGTTCTGTCTCTATGGTTTGTTTGCTGTTGATGTAGCTCTAAGAAAAGACTGGCGAAAATCACTTTAATGGAAAGGCATTGCCAAGCTTCCAAAAAACTACGAGTTGCCTGAAATCTCAGCAAACATTTTTTCACCCAATGTTGATGATTCTTTCAGGTAATGATCAGTACACCAAAACCACTTGGCTCACTAAATTTCGTTCTTCTAGGTTAAACCGTTCGTTTGCAGTATCCGTTTTCATTTTTAGCTTTCACTCTGTTTTCTCCTATAGGGATACATGTATTTGGACCTCTAAATCAAACACGGTTTGTGCTAGCTCTTTGAAACTTGACACAATAAAGCAGTTTCAAGTTCTATCTCTATGCTTTGTTTGCTGTTGATTGTACCCCTAAGCAGAGACTGGCGAAAATCACTTTCATGGAAAGAGGTTGCCAAGCCTCCAAAAAACTACGAGTTGCCTGAAATCTCAGCAAACATTTTCTCACTCAATCTTGATTATTCTTTCAGGTAATGATCAGTACACCAAAACCACTTGGCTCACCAAATTTCGTTCTTCTAGGTTAAACTGTTCGTTTGCA